>NW_015546098.1:1353958-1370566 GCF_001515605.1 Sinocyclocheilus anshuiensis | reverse complement strand
AAAAATAACTTATTAAAAAAAAAATAAAATAGTCCAGTTGTGTCCAAAATGTCTCTTTGTGTTGTTCCTCGAAGTAAAAGCTCACAGAGAGCTATGAAATAGCAGTCTTATTTGAAATGTCTTTACCTTTCTTCTTCTGTAAGGTTTTTCTCTTAGTTGTTGTTTTTGTTGTTTGATGTTATCTTTTCCAACATGAAAATCTTCTTCTGAAGACAGTTATCCTGTGATTAGCTGTGATTTGCTTCTCTTGAACTTCCCTCAGATTCAAGTGTAGTAAAAAAAAAAACTGTCAAATTCAACAAAAGATTTGTCTAGATGTTGTTTTGTGTTGATTCTACTACTTTTTTGAAGATATTTTTAAAATCTCTCTCTCTCTCCCTCTCTCTCTCACTCTGTAATTGTATATGTGACTGTCGATATTTGAACAATGTAACTCTTGTCTCAGAGGAATTATAGTGGTCATTTGTAAAATGTAACTTTTAATACGGTTTATTATTGTTCATTGTAAGTGTTATAATGAAATAATAAATGCCATCTGCCTTGATTTAAGCAAATGTATAACATTTCTGTCGGACACAACTTCTTCTTTAAATTCAGCTCAGTTTTAGAAAGATTAGTCAGACTACAACACTGATTAAACCTCAGAAATCCATGTGACATGAAATTTATATTCCAACAATAAGAAGCAAGTATTAAAATATGAAGTAGTATAGAGAAAATGTATTCTCTTTGATCCAAAATACAGTAAAAACAGCAATATTAGTGTCACATGATCTTCAGAAATCATTCTAATATGCTGATTTGCTGCTCAAGAAACATTTCTGATTATTAGCAATGTTAAAAACGGTTAATATAATAGTTAAATATAATGAAATATATATATACTCTAAACTTTTACTTTTACTAAACTCAACTTTTGGGTTAAATAAAAAAAAATAAAAAAAGCTGGGTTAGTCCATATTTGACCCAAAGTTGGGTTGAAACAACCCAGCACTTTTTAGAGTGTAATATAATATAACAGTTAGTATACTTTTTTTCTTCAGGATTCTTTGATGAATAGAAAGTTTGTAATCTTTAGTAACATTCTAAATGTCTTTACTGTCACTTTTGATCAATTTAATGCATCCTTGTTGAATAAAAGTATTAATTTCTTTCCAAATAAATAAATGAACAAACAGATAAATATCTTACTGACTCCATACGTTTGAACTGTAGTGTATAATGTTACAGAAGCTTTCTACTTCAGATGTGAAAGTGGAAAAACTGGGCTGTTGCTCCACAACGTAAAACAGTGGTAAGAGATGATATGTGTATGCATGTGTTGACTCCTATCAGACTTTCACATATCAAAGACATTTTGTCCAGCTGAAATATTTATTTGATGAAGGTCAAGGGTCAGCCCAATAAAACAGCTTTCTGTCAGAGATAAGAATGACAACGCACTTTTTCTGATGTGCCGTCCCTTGTTTCTAGAGGCTGTGTTTATTATCTGCATTTAGAGGCAATACACAAGCAATACTGCAACATAAAAGACAATGAGCACATGCATTTTACGCATATAGCAATTTGGACCGTACACTGGTCATATGAAGTAAAATCATCACTTGGGTGGTAATAAACTGTATATTTCCACCCCATTCATATCTCTTTATCTCTGTCCATGCTTGTATAATGAGACATAAATGGCAATGAGACTGTGTAAGGACCATCAGGAGGACAATATGGAAAACAACCACCGCACTGTTGTGTTTGGTTTCCAGGACACAAATGCTAGTTTAACATTTAGACACAAACAGTGAATACCATTCCTTCTAGAGAGAGAGAGAGAGCAGGAGAGCTGGTGATGGCACAGCAGAATTCACTCCATTAGACTCACTTGTGCCATTTTGGAAATCACCAAATACACGTGTGCATGCTTAGGCCTGGAGCTTGAACGCTCTTTTAGTCATGAACATTTTAGGGTTTTGTAGTTTAGACAACACAAAGTCAGTGTTTTTAATTTGCCGTGGATGGTTGGTTGAGCACTTCTGCAGTGCTGATGAAATATGTTGCAAATTTTAGTATTGCTGTTGATGATATATGAATATGAATTGTTATTCTTTTATTAGATATTTTTTATAATCATATTTGATAGAAGTTTTTCTGTTGTCTATCAGTAAGATGTGTGTCAAGAAGAACGTGTTAGATATTAACTGCATGTATATTTCACAGTGGGCTGAATTATATGGTTGCTCAGTAGATTTATTCAATAAGAAAAAAGCCAGATAAAACTTTTCTGTGCAAGTTAAGTTTCTGAGTTCTACGGCTCACAAGATCCCAGAAACCATTTGATTCTCTTGTCTATATTAGGGCTGTGTTACAGCAGGTTGTGCTTATTTTCAGCACAACATTACTTCACGGTTAAGTGCCTGGAATAGCAAAGGATTTTGTGCCAAGAAATGCTTTAAATGCTTTTTATATCTTAGTTATTGTTCTCTGTACATATCCATTCATTGGCTCAATGCAGATGAGTGCATTCTAGAATTAAATGGATGCAAAAACTAAAAAGTTTTTTTGATTTACATGCACTTTAATTGCAATGACATAAGCAAAACAAATGGTCTGTTATATATATATATATATATATATATACAATATATACACACACACACACACACATACCGTATATATTTACATTCTAATTCTAAGAGAAAAAAAACCCTGACCCTCTAACACTTGCACTCTCTATTCTATTTCTATTTTTACTACTTGTCTTTTTTTATTCTATCTACTTGTTTTCTTTTTATTTATTATATAAAAAAAACCTTGCTATGTGTACTGCGTTAGATTAACCGGGACTTGTCACAGCACTTACATATTATTGCCCTGTAGTTGGTTTTGATTGCTTATATTGTCCTCATTTGTAAGTCATTTTGGAAAAAAGCGTCTGCAAAATGACTAAATGTAAATATATATTCAAACAAATTCTCACTATAAACTAGTTGTTTATTAGCATGCATGTTGGCTGTTTATTACTACTTATAAAGCACATATTAATGCCTTATCCTGCATGATCATATTCACATACCTTAACTTAAAAACTACAATTAGGAGTTTATTGAGACAAGGTCAGACAGCCCCTCTGCACCTTTCTATTTCCATTGTGGAGAAACAGAAAGTGTTATCAAGCATGCAAGTGTGGCTCTGATCACTTAAAAGCTGGTTCTGTCAGCGTGCTTTGACATGACTCTGACAGTCCCACACTGAAAATACTTGTACAGATCCTCCTCGAAGTACATCTGAACAAGACAGCAGAGTCAGGTGGACTGCAGCTCTTCCAGCACAGGTTCACACTAGAAGCCAGCAGGAATGTTGATTCCTTGGAAACTGAGGAAGCAAAAAATAAAGGTATAAGAGGAGGAGGAGGAGGAGGAGGAGGGAGAGGCGTGGGACCTCCTGTGTGTCAAGTGCACTTCAAGTCCAGGGTTTTGAGCAAACAGAGCGGTGCCTCCTCGACGGGACCCAGCAGACATCAAGTAAGACAAAAACCTGCTCCAAATCTGTCCTTCAGCAGCTGTCCGTATCTGTCTCTGCTTTCTTTTTCTACTGTTATCTAATGTTACCTTACAAAAGAAATGTAATAAACATCGGAATACTTTAAATACTTAATACATTATCTTACATATCCAATAGAGTGAATTTTAACAATATGTGAGCCTGGAGCACAAGTCTTAAGTCGCTGGGGTATATTTGTAGCAATAGCTAACAATACATTGTATGGGTCAAAATTATAGATTTTTCTTTTATGCCAAAAATCATTAGGATATTAAGTAAAGATCATGATCCATGATGATATTTTGTAAATTTCCTACCGTAAATATATCAAAACTTAATTTTTGATTAGTAATATGCATTGCTAAGAACTTCATTTGGACAACTTTAAAGATGATTTTCTCAATATTTCGATTTTTTTTGCACCCTCAGATTATTGCACCAAATATTGTCCTATCCTAACAAACCATACATCAATGGAAAGCTTATTCATTCAGCTTTCAGATGATGTATAAATCTCAATTTTGAAAAATTGACACTTAAGACTGGTTTTGTGGTCCAGGGTCACAAATGTGCTCACATATTGAAACACTCAAGGATTTTTAGGTTTTGCTATTGGGGCCAGTTACACAAACATACTAAGTTTAACCAACTAGCAGTTAGCCGAGGGGAATTCAGTCTTACTTTTCAGATTCAAAAAAAGTTTTGACTAAGAAAAGGAATTCGATGACTAACTTTTTAAGACTATAGTTTAAGTAGTTAATGCAACCGGCCCTGTTGGTCTAATATGCATTTAGAAGCAATGGCATCTACATGTAAAAGGGCAATTAAAAGCACAAAGTGGCTTTAGATCAGTTTAGATTTTTCTCTTAAATTGCTCACCATTTGTCAATACTAGTAATGGTTTGGGAAGGATGAGGCAAGTCATATGCTAAAGCAGCATCAGAGAGATACTTCAATAAGAGTGTGTCCCTGCAGTAGTCCTCAGGCCACAGGTTTGATAGGCACCAGCATGTGTCAGTAGAGATTTGTCATACGATCCCTCAGTGAGAAGACCTGACTCGTTAAATAGTGGACCTCACCTCTCCTCTCTCTCTCTCTCTCTCTCTCTCTTTCCACCACAGAGCATGACACAGTTTGCACAGATACCCCCTTTAGGGGTTTTATGACGTCTCACAATGTTTGTTCACCTAAAAAGCTTTCAGTAAGTCAGGGTGCTTTGGACTAAGCTGACTGTTAGAAAGCCAAGTGTAAGCATTAGAATTTTTTTTTTTTTTTTACAAAGTTAAAAGATAGATTGCCTGGATTTATAGCGTAAGTGTGTGCTCATTTTCTAATAATTTGAGGGATGCTTATTTCTTATTTGAAAGCTGCAGTTGAATACACTTAAATTTAGAAAATGAACAATTGTATTCTGATAATAGCATTGGATTGAGTTGTGTGAGAAAATTGGATTTGGATGTAAGTTGGAATTGTTTTGATGCTATCTGATTAATGAGGCAAGATTAGTTGACTTAATCTTAAATTAGTATATGGTTAAAGCTTGAATGAGTCAGCTAACAATGTTCTTCTGAGGCTTGTGTGATGATGTTTTGATGGATTTATTAAGATGTGCAGAGAAATTCAACACTATAAACTGATAAAAATGAAATGCCACTTCAATAAAAATGTCAATACAATGTCAAAATTGCTTAATAATACCTTATCCTTTAAAATAATAGCTGGTGTTTATTAATAATGACAGAGGGAATGTATTAACCATTATTATTATGAGATGATAACACCATGATCCCATGTTGTTAATCTGGTCAATTTCTAAATAATTCCTGCAGTGTTTTGTGGAATTGCATTCTTCATATTTCTCATGCAATTTACCATATTTCCTTGTTCTACATTTACCTTCACAGGACTAAGATGGAGTGAGGCAGCTGAAAAAAAAAGCCAACTCTTAAGTGTAAACATAACATAAAAAGAAGGGCGAGTTGATGTTCAAGAAGTGTCTAAAAAAGGTTCACATGGTACGGATTCTGGGTGACAGATTTCGGGTCGGATTTCAGAGTAAGTCCGGACTTCAGATTGCCACAAAAAATTGATTCTGAAAAGAATACGGCTCCTTCAGTGCTCAGAACCACGGTACTGCTTTGAGCAAAACAGAATTTCAAAGTACAGACCGAGTCAAACTTGGAAACAATGGAGCATCTTCCACAGACTAAAGGAAAGGGAGTCTTAATGTTTGCCAAGAGGCGTCAAAGGATGGATGAGCTTTCCGAGGAACAAGAGGGAATGAGACTAAAAGGCTCGCCAGTGCATGCACCTGTTAAGCCTCCTCTGCAGGAACAAAGTACACAAGCCCCACAAGATATCTATGTAAGGCAACAACAACCATTTCAGCAACAGATGTTACCACAATCAGCAAACGGTATGAATGGTCACCAAGGTTCGGGCGTTCCCAGATCCCTCATCTCCAACAGAACTGCAAAGCCCTTCACGGGTGGCCATAATCAAGGACAAAAAAGTTTTTCACCAGTCAAAGGCGTCTCAAGCCCAACACCTAAGAAACCTGAAAACATATTCAAGGTTCCCGTTCCAGTAAACACAACGCCACAGGTTTGGTCCCCCACCTCAGACATCATTGCTTCACGTGATGAACGTATCACCATACCTGCAATTAAAACAGGGATCCTGCCAGAAACTAAACGGAGAGGAGCAAACAAGACAGATTCGAAAGAGATGCCTCCGCTTCAGAAAAAAGGCAAGCAGAAGTCCTTAACAGAGTCTGTTGCAGAAGACGACTTTCTCAGTCTGGGTGCTGAAGCATGCAATTTTATGCAAGCTCCGAGGATCAAGCAGAAAAACCCTCCACCTGTCCTACCCAAACCTGTTATCAACCCAGCTCGCCCTCCTTGGTCCGCAGAGCGCTTTCAGAGTCCCCTCGCACCATCAAGTTCAGTTCCAGCTATGGGACACACCCAGGTGCATGCAGTACCCCAACAAAGCCCATCAAACCTCTATCAATCAGCCTGGACTCCAGAACCGAGTCATGCACAACACACACCAGCTTCACTGCGTGCTGGTCAGTCTAAAACATCGCGGATTAGCTCACAAAATGATGGTAACTCTGTTGCTTCCTGCCCACCTCAACACCTCAACACATACGTTCAGGCATCTAAATCATTTCCTAAAGGTTATTCTTCAGATGCAGGTGCTTCTGAGGGGCTGAACCTTAAAGGAAAAGGAGCTGAACTGTTTGCTCGGAGACAGTCCCGTATGGACAAATTTGTGGTGGATGATGAGACCGTGCGAGCCAGCAAGGCCAGATCATCCTCGCCGACGCTTTCAATGCCAAGCACCTGGAAACACCCTTCTAATGTCCGTGCCCGACCTCCTGTATCCTACAATCCTATTTTGTCTCCTTTTTATCCCCTTGCGGTGGTCAAACAACCCCCTCCTGCAACTAGTGCAAAGATGAAGCCTAAAGCAAACAAGGAGAAGACGAATCCGCCACCCAAGCATCTCAATGTTCTGGATGTCATGAAACATCAGCCTTACCAGCTGAATTCCTCGCTTTTCACCTACAACTCCATTATAGAGTCTAAGCAGACTTCTGCTCAAACCCCTGCCAGTTTTCAACCCCAGTCCCTTGCTTGTGAGCCATCGGCAGCGCTCTCTCGCTCCCTAAATAGTTCGCAGTCAGTTAAGCAAAATCTGGTAAGTGTGCCTTACCCCTATGTCCCTCAGTCTGCATCAAATGAGGCCACCATTACTCCACAACAGTCACATGACAAACAACTAACCATGCGCGATAGCTACAGAAACAAAGGCCTCTCAAACGCCTGCATGCCTTCTGCAAGCTCTGAAGTCAATGTCTGTGTAGGGTCCTCTTTACCCGTGAATAATGAATACGCTTCACGGTGTGCAATACCAGTGGCTCCAAGACCAAAGTTTTCGGCCAAAAAAACAAACACTGGAGGCAAGCAATGGAAACCAGTCATTTTTCAGCGTTAACTGAGTTTTAAAAGGATCATGGCATGCTTTTTACATCATGTTTCTTGGGAAACACTTTAGATTAGGGAACACATATTCACGACTGACTAAGAGTTTCCCCTCAATAGACGCCTCATTTGCTGCTTATTGATAGTAAGTAAGGTAGTTGTTGTAGTAGTTATGTTTAGGTATGGGGGATCTAGACTGTGGTCATGCATTAATATGTGCTTTAAAAGTACTAATAAACAGCCAATATGCAAGTAATATGCATGCTAGTAACAGCAAATAGTGTTCACTAATCTAAAGTGTTATACTTGAGATTCACTTATTATTTTTTGCACAAACAACAGTATATATGCAAAACGAGTTGTTTTGGCAGATTGAAAAAGTGCTGTTTTTGCAGATAGGATGATTTTTGAGCATTTTTATAGCGCAATCACCACTAATATATCAAAAGATCAAAGAAAAATTGTTTCCTCATTCATTCTAGATCAATGCACAAGATACGATTTCCATGCATTATATAAGAGTTCTACAATTTATACCATAAGTTAATTTCATTATTTCAGAATTATTTCAATGTGATATGTTTCCACATTAATGACAGTTATTTTGTGTGTTTTTTTGTTTTTTTTTATAGAAAATCTGTTTGATACTTTCTCTTTTTTGTGTCAAGCAACACAACACATTCACCATATTATGCCAAGTGGGCCTGGATGATAAACTTGCGATTTTTGTCAGCCACATTGTCTAAGCAACAATTAAATAATTTGTGTTAAATGCACTAAATGCTAGAGTTTCAGATCAATATACTAGATCTCCCCTCGGATTGAGCCTCCTTTGCAATTCTGTCAGACCTCCAGATCAGTTGTTGTTAGTGAGGAAAACCTTTCACAGATGGTTTAAAGACATAGTTATATTTTTTTCTTGTGGATATTCTCTTTTCGGCATTTCAATTAATCTAAAAATATAATTCAGAATACTTCATTCGTATTATGTGCTGTTCAGATACAGTTAACAAAGGACGGGCAGTGTTGGGGAAAGTTACTTTTAAAAGTAATGCATTACAATATTGCGTTACTCCATTAAAAAATAGTTACTTTTTATGGAAAGTAATGCGTTATGTTACTTTTGCGTTACTTTTTAAATCTGGACAGGGCTTGCTTGTTTGTTTTTAAAATAAAAAAAGTTATATTTTTGGCAAATATAAAAGCCTTTCACACCAAAAGTGAAATGAATAAGCCTCAGGCTGAAGGGAAAGTACAGTAGAATACAGAAGAAGAAATTTCAACACACTTCAGCAATAAAAAAAGACACAAATGTTTGTCTAGAGTAATTTGTGCTTATTAGTACGGTTGAACTGGATCATCGAAGGTCAGAAGCAAATAGAATGGGATTAAATACATAAAGGATATTTGTGTTAACATTTAATTATTGCAGGTTTGCGTCATATTCTGAGTTGCATTATTTTTATTCATTTTGAGGAATACTGAATCTGTGGGGGGTTTTTTGTGAGTGAGATGAATTAATGCATATTCATATTTATTTTAGAACTACAGTAACATCTTCTGATTTCTCTCAACATGGATATTCTATTGTAAATTAAAAAGTAATGTGTTACTTTACTAGTTACTTGAAAAAAGTAATCTGATTACGTAACTCGAGTTACTTGTAATGCGTTACCCCCAACACTGAGGACGGGTGTACAGAATACTCATTCAAATATCATTCTGAACTATGTTACTTCTGTTCTTCTTTCGTCTTGTCATTTAGAAACTATTGCACTTCTCTTTAATAAATATTCCCATCAGCTCTGTCTCACGTCATGCTTTCTGTGCTCTCTCTTCTGTATTTTTCCTGCATTTTACCAATTGCACTTTCTTGTATTTCCATGTTACCAATGCTACTCTTTCTGCTTTCTCTCTGGTAAAGTCCTACAAAGACCAGTCCATACATGGAAAAATGCACTATATTTTCCATCAGTGTAATAAAAATGTAAATACACCTCAGTACTACATAACACAGAAGACTTTAAACAAACTCAAATGATGAGATATCGTAATTTTGAACAGTTCTGTCAGATTAGTTCTGTTCTTCTCAGATTGTTGATATACTCTTGCAGTGGGTTGTGGGCTGTGTTTGTCTTAACTCTGCACATAGCTCATTATATAAATAGCTCTTGCTCCACCATGTTTGAAACACACAAACCCTATTAAGACACCACTTCTGCTTAGAAATCTGATAGGTCTTACACTTCTGAACTAGTCAAGTGCCTTTAACCAGAGGTAAGTGCTGAAATATCCCCCAACTCAACTCCAAGCTGAATAGAAAAATCATGTTTTAATAACAACACTTGAGGACAGCAGTATTGTCTGACAGAGGTGATAATTAGACACACAGGTTGCAACTTCTGAAGCAATCATTTGGAAACTTTGCCAAACTGAGAAACTTCTCCTGAACGTCTCTCTTATCAATGCTATTTTAGCAGGAGTCTAGCTTTCATGTCTCGGAGTTCGAAGAGTGCAACTGCTCCGAAAAATGTTTTGATCGTATCTAATTATAACCCAGAATTAATCCTGTGCCAACCAACCCTGACCTCCCCTGAACCAAAATTAGCAATGTCTCTAAATAGCATTTACAGGCATCGTCCAGAAGAGGGCAGTCTAAATTTTAATTTATTTGTGTGAAGTAAAAAGTATTGTGAGAAACACAACAGCCATAAGAGCTTCTTTGTGTTGCAAACTAAAACTTGTGATTATTTGCTTGTGAGTCAAATAATGTGTACTGTTCAAAGTGTGCATGCTTATCTTTCTTTCTCTGTGTAGGGATTCAGCAGGAGCCGTTCCTTGTCTTTCCCTCAGAGACTGTCCTCTGTGTCTCCCGCTTCTCCTGTGTCCACCCCAGGTGTCCTTTCAACACGTGAATCACTGAGCAGGCAATATTCGTGGGTGGAACAGCCCTCCAAGGCGGTTTCTCAAAGCTCCTTTGGTCCTGAGGAGTCCAAAATCTCTGCTACTCATAGAAAATCACTACCAGAAACGGCAGCAGAATGGAAGCAAAGAGTGTTGTACGAGTCTTCCGGTGGCCCTCAAGAGATGGGGCCCGTAATAGCTGTTACATCCCCTATCAACAGCTTTACTTCAGCGCTTTTCCATACTTCACAGCTTCCGGTGACCAGCGAAAGGTACAGCAGGGGTAGTTCTCTGCCTCATCATATCACACTTCACACAAACTATCCACAGTCGCAAAGAGTCAGTTGGAAACTTGAATCAAATTAGTATTTTGATTGATCAAATTAAGTCATAGTGTGTGTGTGTGTGTGTGTGTGTACATATGCACACACCAAAAGTTTGGGATCAGTAGGATGTTTCTTAAAGTCGCTTATGCTCATCAAGGTTGCATTTATTTAATAAAAATACAGAAAAAATACAGTAAAATGTGAAATATTATTATAAATTTAAACAAACTGTTTTTTTTTTGTGTGAATATCTGTTAAACTGTAATTTATTTCTGTGATCAAAGCTGAATTTTCATCATCGTGGCTATTGATACAAATATACCCCAGCGACTTAACACTGCTTTTGTGCTCCAGGCTCACAAATGCTGATTTATTATCAGTATTGAAAAGAGTTTTTGCTGCTTCCTATTTCATGATTCTTTGATGAATAAAAAGTTAAAAAGAAACATAAAGGGGCTTTGTACATAAGCCTCACTGCCAACAGCCACAGCAATTTTCCAGTCAAGTTTATTTGTCTGTGCATGCCGATTAAAAACAAGATGAAAGGAATCGTTCACCCTTAACATGAAAAATCTTTCGTTTTCCACTCCAGTTGCTGTGAAGCTCCAAGAGGCCGAAAATAACCGTAAACAACATAACATTTTTAAGCATATACAATTTTTAAGCACTGAATGACAGAAGACACCAGATTTAACAAAAATAGCACTTTAGGGAAACTGAGCATTACTTGTATAGATATTTTAACGCTAGACTCGCTATATACATGTGTGTACATACTCAGTAAAATCTGGACTGAGTGGGTGTGGAATGAAACTCTGATGAAGAATGAAGTTTACAGTATATTGTTGGCCTAACATTCTAGCATTTTAATTAAGTTTACTTATTTTAATATATCTTAATATTATTAAATAACTTTTAGCAGACCCCTTGAAAGTTTGCTGAGGCCCTCTTGTTGAGAACCGATTATTAATGAAAAAGCGCCCATTATAGTGTATTTATACAGTATTATTATATTCATACACATTACACATTCTACACTACCTGAGCACAATTTGTTTTTCTTTAGTGGAGTAGATTAGTTGTATTTGTGTAACTCTGTACAGTTAATCTATTTAGTTGTGACAAACGCAGTTAGTATGCAACAGTGATTACTCTGAACTACTGATGGGATTTAGATCACTCACGAACAACATGTTTCAATAAATCATTATTATTTTTAAACTTATCTGAAATGATGGAAGTGTGATCTTTTCACTGTGTTGCCTTTGAGTCTCTGATTATGTTTTTATCTCTGATAGTGTGACTTGATCATTATGTTTCTGGACTCTCACTTGATCAAGTTCATCTTAATATTGCATTGCTGTTTGTGGCGTTCACAGTCACACGATTCTTTATTGTTCAATGTGTAAATGTTTATTTGTTTACCGTGTAAGTCAATGTGTGAATCGATAACTTTTTTTCTAATACTAACTCTAGACACAGCACAGATTATTATTTCTATCTGAATGAACCTCAGCACCCAGCATACACATTCTATTTAGAAAGCTTGATAATCCTTTTGAAATCCAAACAACAAACAATCTGAAAGTCTCTCATCTATCATAACATTCATCAAGCTGTTCCCTAAAGAGAGTTTTATTAATGCATGATGACTGAAAAATCTGTCACTGTTGTATATACCAATGTTTACTATAGTATACCACCATTTGATTCTATCAGATCTTTTTAAAAACAATAAAGCTGCAAAATTTATTATTTTGATTTTCTCCTGGAGCAGACAAGGATCTCATCAGGATGATATGTTATGTAACAAGACATTGTATGGAAAGAGAAATAGTGGGGTCTAAGCCTTAAATGACCCAGCCTGTGAAGCGAACAATTGCACACACAAAGTACTCGCTCTCAGACTTTGCACACTTTATTCTCATGCATACAGACAGTTCTCCCTCCCTCCCCCCTCCGTACCATAGCATTGTGAGAGGTTTGAGAGCTGAACACTGCTAAAATTAGCCTATTGATGTAAGCCGGTGTTCCACTAACACCCGCACACACCCCAGTGCAAGTCAATAAGAGTGCGAGACAAGGACAAATCAGGCCGGATCGATCTACCTAAAGTAACCTCTTCCTCTGTACAGGTAGAAATCAAGACACACGCGGATCTAACAGGTAAGACCATGGCCTTCCTTGAGAGACTGAGTGCAGTGTGGGCATAAAGATAACGATAACAATGTTGGGGGTTGTGGACATTTAAACTGTGATAACAAAACCTAGATACACAGAGACGTGTTTTAGATCTCATGATGGATAAATGTGCACATGATAATGGAAAGATGACTAAAACAGAAGCCCTAACAAAAGAACATTAAACTGAAAGTGATTGTTTAGGAATCTCTTTCTGATCTGATTTTTTTTATTGTGACAGCAATACAAGTAGATACTGATAATATTGTGTTACCATTAAAAAACTAGAATACCAGTTTATCTACACAAGCATTGCTAGCAATGTTACCAAACAAGAGAATTCAGAGACCGACCTTTTTGAATTTTTCAATGAGAGCAGCTAGTTAAGGATGGAATGGCAAGGCCGTGTGAATTGTGCAAAGAAAGTTTCTTTTGGCTTTGATCAGCCTCAGTAACCCAATCTACACCCTGGACAAAATGTTCTGTCACCAGCTCATGCTTCATGACATATGTGACCCTGGAGCACAAAAGCAGTCTTAAGTCGCTGGGGTATATTTGTAGCAATAGCCAAAAATACATTGTATGGGTCAAAATTATACATTTTTCTTTTATGCCAAAAATCATTAGGATATTAAGTAAAGATCATGTTCCATGAAGATATTTTGTAAATTTCCTACCATAAATATATCAAAACTTAATTTTTGATTAGTAATATGCATTGCTAAGAACTTCATTTGGACAACTTTAAAGATGATTTTCTCAATATTTAGATTTTTTTGCACCCTCAGATTCCAGATTTTCAAATAGTTGCATCTCGGCCAAATATTGTCCGATCATAACAAACCATACATCAATGGAAAGCTTATTTATTCAGCTTTCAGCTGGTGCATAAATCTCAGTTTTGAAAAATTGACACTTAAGACTGGTTTTGTGGTCCAGGGTGACATATATATTCTTATTTTATAACTCTCATTATCTCACATTATCCTATAAATTGACTTTCGATCGTTCTACTACAAGTATCTGTGTCCTTTATGTATTGCAGCACTACTGGGATTCTCATTTAACCCAACATGTCACAGTTCAGCACTCTTTCAGTGCGTGAGAGGAAGAAGCAGGCAGCTGCTCTTTGCCATGAGGTCCATGGTGCCAACGGTATAACCTTCTGCCAAAACCTGCTCTCACATCAGCACTGAATGATTACAGAGAGAAACGCCAGCGTTTAGAACGTGGTTCAGGGCCACAGCCTCGTTCTAGCCATAAATAATCTGGCGTGGATGTTCGTCTGCCTGTAGCGGTGGATTCACTCTGTTATTGTCACAGGCTATTTCTGCAGAGGCTAAAGGACAGCTGTGCTGGAGCCGAAATGAGAACAGAATAAAGATCATGGAGAACAAGAGAGCTTCTCCTGTTTAAACAAGCACTGAACCTTGAACCTTTTTAGATTAAGTACAATGCTTTAAACGCTTTAAGTAACAATTTATATTGAGACATCATTCAGTAAACATGATGCCAAAAATGAACGCTTTCTATTCTAAATATCAAGTTATGTTTGGAATCTGGTCTTGGAAATGTACAGAATAACGTCATGGGCATAGCTGAAAAGCTCCTGCTGCAATAGCGTGACATGCACCCTTTAATAAAACATTCATAACCATCATATTTAACCTTTTAATAATGCTTCTATTCCAGTTTCTATTAAGGTTGAATGATTTGTCATGTGACCTTTCATAGAATGTGTGTCTAACACAGGAATCCAGACTATAACCTTTTGTACTTTTGGTTTCTTTATGCCATGATATGTTGTGTGAATAAATTAAATTACTGTATGTGTTCAAATATGAATCATATGAAGCATCAATAAAAGTTTACTTTATAATAACTTTCATACCACTCACTATTAAGTCATTAACTACGGAGCCCCTAAAGGGACATTTGCTAAAATAAAAAATACACAGACTTTCGTGTGCGCACGCGTTACAGTTTCCGTTTGCGTCATTTCTGCCATCTTACAAGGAAGAAAACAAGAGCATGATTTAATTAAGATCTATGTTAAATTTGTCCTTCAATACAAAGACATTGTTTCTGTTCTTGCACTCCGACACAGATATATCATCAGTGAGCGGCATAAGAACAGCCATATTCCACCTGAACAATACATAACATTTCAGGACTGTACATCTGTAAAATAGCACATGTGCATATTCATAATACTGTCTATTTTCTCTATATTTTGCACATAACTTCTCAAAACATTTGCACATTCATAATTCTGTCTATTTTCTCTAGGCTATTTTTTTTATCATCATATAGCTATTATTTTGTTTTAATTTATTGTCTATTCTCTTTATTATTAGTGTTATATTTCATTTTATTACCTTAAATTATATGTATGTCTGCACTTTGTCTGTACTTGTTTCCACTGGAAGCTCCTGACACCAAGACGAATTCCTTGTGTGTGTATAAACACAGCTCTTTCTGATTCTGACTTTTAAAACACATTTTGAGGTCTAGAAGCGATTGGTACAGTAAAAAGTGCTCAAATTTTTGGATTTCGATAGGACAATATGTACTGTATATATATATTGTCCCACATAAAACTTTTAAATATATAGGAGCCATGTATTTTATCATGTATTATTAAGTTATTATAAAGCATTATCCAAGGTTTTATAAATGGCTCTGTTGAATTATTCTGTAATAACACAAATGGTGTGGTATTAATGCAGGTGTTACGATGGACCTGGGAAAGAAACTTTCCACTCCAAAAGACATCATGCTGGAGGAACTCTCTCTCCTCTCAAACCGAGGGTCGCGCCTTTTTAAGATGCGACAGCGGAGATCAGAGAAATACACGTTTGAAAGCATTCAGAATGAAGCCAATGCCATGTTTAATGTAAGTAGCATCTAAACAGATACACTGGCTTGAGCATACATATTGTGCATAACAAACCATGATATGGCAGCACAAAAGATGCAAATCAATGCAATACATATTGTGGCGCTGATAATACCAATAATATCGAAACTTTCTTCTGACGTGATAAAGGCTCAGATATCTGATTTGATGTTGAACTTGACACTTAACCACTGACGCTGGGCCTAGAAAGACTAAACTGTTATATAATTGTGATTTGCTCGTTTGAACTACTGTACGTGTGGTTATTTTGTAAAGCAAGCATGTGCTCAGCTGAATGAATGAATGGCAGCCACACATGGATGATAGCACATGCCACGTGCCTGTGTCCTTCTGAATGTTCCTTCTTTAGGATCCTACTTCATTTATCATTGTTCAAGTGTGTGTGTGTCTCTCTCTGTGTGTGTGTGTGTGTGTGTGTGTGTACCTGCACATTATATGGGGTCCAAATGTCCCCACAAGGATAGTAATAGCAGTAAATTTTGACCTTGTGGGGACATTTTTGGTCCTCATGAGGAAAGCAGCTTATAAATCATACAGAATTAAGTTTTTTGAGAATGTAAAAATGGCTTGTGTGTGTGTGTCTGAGTGAGTGAGTGAGTGAGTGAGTGTGAGAGAGAGAGATAGAGTGTGTGCGTATGTGTGTGTGTGAGTGTGAGTGTGTGTGTGTGAGTGTGATTGAGAGAGAGAGAAAGAGAATGTATGTGTGTGTGTGTGTGTGTGTGTGTGTGTGTGAGTGTGAGTGTGTGAGTGAGAG
>NW_015546098.1:1348252-1350752 GCF_001515605.1 Sinocyclocheilus anshuiensis | reverse complement strand
CTTTATTTTACAGTACGTGTACTAACAGTGTAAGAAAGTACTGATAACATAATGTAACTATGAGGTAGGGTTATGTTTAGGGGTAGGCTCAGGGTTAGTACCTAATTACTATAATAAGTACATTGTATGTGCAAGCAGAGCAAGACTGAAAAAATAGTGTGTTACACTTTATTTGAAGGTGTCCTTGTTACAGTGTAACTATACATGTAAGTACTGAGTAATATTAATTAACTGCATGTACTTACTATATGGTTAGGGGTTGGCTTAGGGTTAATTGCATGTAAATATGCATAATTAATTGTTGTTATAATAGTAAGTACATGCAACATGTGTAACAAGGACACCTTAAAATAAAGTGTTACCAAAAACTGCTACTGAAATTGCTAGTATATTTCACAAGTAATTACAAAGAAGCATCAAGTAACAGTGAATTAAACTAGACATTTTGGTTCGAAACGGAAATGGTATATTCTTGTAAAACATTCTCCAATAATTGTACTATAGATAAAATGACAATGTGGTAACAAGAACAAGAATTAGCTAATTTTATTTCAAAACGGCTTCATTTGATCAATTTGAATAACATGGTTTATATGAGTTATTAATGGATGTCAATGGCAGATGATTGCAGTGCTCTTGCTTGTTATCCACACTCACTAGCTTGTAAGATGCTTGCAAAGCCTTGTATCATGTGTGAAAGAGCAAGTGCAATGGATTCAGAGAGATTGAACAGTGACAGCACATGCCATCTCCAACTCTCTATTCCTAGCTATTTCTAGAATCACTCTGAGTGACTTTAAAGGGTTAAAAGAACAGAGTGCATGCTGCTTTTGCTTTGTAACAGACTTCAAGACCATATTGCACTACTACATCCAAGATGAAACCGGATTTTTAATTCTTTTTTTTTTTTTTTAGGTTTTATTGAAGTGCGGCATGGTGAAGTTCATTTTGTTTCAGTTCAGTTTTAATAAGCTCGAATCTCTTTAGTTCTATTCCTTATGGCAATGCCTTTTAATTTATATGGTGTAAGGTATTCTTTACAGAAGGCTGCACTATATCCAGAACTTCAGATCATCAAATTCGAACATGAAATATATGCAGTAAACTGTTGTTTTTTGCAGGATATGGAGGTCCATTGACAAACATTCCTCCGGAGAGGTTCAATGCCACAGCTGTGCCAAAATCCTACCACTCCCCCTGGGAAGAGGCCATCAACAGCGACCCCACGCTCACCGACACACTTAAAGTTCACATGCCAGTGCCTGAGCCTAAACCAGAGCTGCCAGACTACAGAAGCTTTAATAGGTATGCATTTTATGCTGAATCACGAAACATGCACATGAATACTGTTTCCAATGAAGTCTGGGTAACACTTTATTTTAAGGTGTCCTTGTTACACATGTTACATGTGATAACAATTAATTATGCATAATTACATGCAAGTAACCCTAAACCAAACCCTCATCCTAACCCTAACCATAAGTACATGTAGTTACTTAATAGTACTTAAATGTAAAAGTACACTGTAACAAGGGCACCTTAAAATAAAGTGTAACCGAATACTGTTACATTTAGTTTCATTTTAATTTTAGAAAAATCAAATATAATGTTCTTTAAGGTCATGTTGGTTTATTTTAACTCTATCATACAGTATTTATCATCAAATATAGTTTAATGATAGTTAACATAGTTATTTTTTATGCGTGGTACACTGTTGAAAATAATATAATTGTTCAAGTGGATTTATTCAGTCCAGTAATAATGTATCTGCACAACACAGCACCATCCTGAGGAGATACACAGGAGGTGCAAGTCTCAATATCCATATATCCAATAATTCATATCTGACAAATGTGTTAAAACTCAGGGTGTTTTTTCAGACTTTTTTTTTTAGAATATATAGCCTATATATGCAGTCAAACCAAACTGTATTCAGTAGACGGGTACACAATACACACACACACACACACACACACACACACACACACACACACACACAGTACACAGTGATCAATTTAATTTCACATTTAGAATGACTGATTTTACTTTTACACTATTATACAATTATATCCAAAATTTCATCCCAAAATAAAATAACTAAAATTTATTTTATTATTGAAAATATTTACAAATTGTAATAGGTTATATTTTAATAATCATAACAATAACTATAAGTAATAATAATAATTACCATTAAATTATGTAATATTTTGTGTACTGATGAAAAAATATGTATGCATGAAACGAACTGTCCAAAGTTCCAGCAGCAGAACAGAAACCAATACAGATGCGTCAGTGATTAAATCTCTGATTCTTAGGGTGGCCACACCATATGGTGGTTTCGAAAAAACCCCACGAGGGATCACCTTTAAGCTTCCAGAGGTGGACTTGAATGCTCCTCGATACCCCGAGCTCCAGGATCCTGCAGCCAAGCGACCCATTTTCAACAGGACGGCCCAGGGCTGGATCTCCGACGGCACGCCTCTCATTTTACCCACCG
>NW_015546098.1:1347815-1348171 GCF_001515605.1 Sinocyclocheilus anshuiensis | reverse complement strand
AGCTCCAGGATCCTACAGCCAAGCGACCCACTTTCAACAGGACTGCCCAGGGGTGGATCTCCGATGGCATGCCTCTCATTTTACCCACTGTCTCTCTGGAGCCTTTTGAGATCCCTGAGTCTGACGATCTGTAACACCGATTCAAGCCCTTCTTCTTACCCAATCCTGATGAGCCTGAGTGTGGTATAGGGTGTGTGTGTAGACGTGTAAAAGCAATGCGCCCCGTGAAGCTGTGGTTTACAGTGAATTTATAACAGCTAAGGGGCGTTGTTAGGTACGAGTTATAATATAAACCCCCTTAGCTGTTATAAATTCACTGTAAACCACGGCTTCACGGGGCGCATTGCTTTTATAAA
>NW_015546098.1:1333233-1347793 GCF_001515605.1 Sinocyclocheilus anshuiensis | reverse complement strand
ACAAAGGTGTATGTTACTTTGTAGAGTCATTTACAACAGCTTCGAACGCGGCTCAGCAAATCAGAATCAAGCACTGGAACTCTCCGTTTTATAACAGTGAATTTTGAACTGCTGTTCTTCGGACAGCAATTAGCACATATAATTTCTATAATGAATGCCTCAGAACTGAAGAGTATTTAACAGAACATGTTTATGTGAGGCAGCATTGGGTTAAAATCCACATAGCATTGTACATGTGATTATATATAGCTTATATCGCTAACTCTAACCACAAATTCTGAATAATACAGTGTTGATTACCATCAAAAAGCAGTAATTAATTGTGATTTATTGATGGATACACGATGCATTTTTATCTTTGTACAATTTGCAAAACAATAAGCAAATAGAAAGCATACGAATATAAATTGTACATTGAGTTAATTTACTGATACATCCAGGCTGTTATAGTGATTTTCACTAACATTATGCATGATTATACTGTGAAACATAACTGGTTTCCGAAGTTTGCATTCATATTTATAAATAATATATTTAGTACAGCATCAAATAATTTTAAAGTTACCATTTTTTTTTTTATTTTGTGATTAAATATTTTGCATTCTAGATTCTACAAAAACTCACAAAGCTTTGTAGTGTAAAAGTAAAATCAGAAATCTGAAATCAAATTGATCAGGGATAAAAGATAATGGTGGAAACAGCCATGTAAATATAATGTGCTGAATGCCTGAAATCCTATTTGTATTGTAAAAAAAATTACTATGAATATATATCTCTGAAAATGTGTTTTGTGAAATGCATTTGTATCTTTTGCCTGATGTTTAACATTATATTCACAGTGTTGGAACCTTTGCTTGTATTGTAGCTTAAAAAGTAGTATACACAAACTGTGCAAATAAAATGCATATGTATTTCAAATTTCTGTTGTCGGTGATATATTACAGTTTTTTACGATTGTTTACACACTAAAATAAAAATGTGAAGGGTGTATGTTTTGACTGAAGGGTGTATGTTTTGACTGAAGGGTGTATGTTTTGACTGAAGGGTGTATGTTTTGACTGAAGGGTGTATGTTTTGACTGAAGGGTGTATGTTTTGACTGAAGTGTGTATGTTTTGACTGAAGTGTGTCATTTTGCAAACAATCTAGGAATTATGCAAATTGAGTGTGGTGTTTGGATAATTGTGCTTATACTGTGAAAAAAAGAACCCGGTTTTCAAAATTGCGTGTAAACAATTGAAAAAAACTGTAAGCATGTATCATTTTGATATATGAGCAATAATAATAATAATAATAATAATGTTCCGAACAGTGTTTTCAGCACATGTATCTGCATAGTAAATCATCATCATCTAGAACAGTCTCTGGACGAATCAGTCTTAGTTTATAACTAAGAGCCACAGCACACAGACATATCCTCTGACAATGTCTATATTTACAGGAGGCATAAGTAGCCTTGAATTTGACACTCTCTCTCTGTGCTACAGTTACAGTAAACACAGCGACTTCCAGACAGTCCCCAAATGCTTCCTTTAAGCTCTTCAAGAAAATGTGCGTGGAAAAACATTAGCCATTTTACAGTAGAATACTTAAAGGCCATTAAATAATAAATAGCATTAACTACCTACATAGATAACTACCCAACAACAACCAAAACTAATTTAGGAAACACCTGATGTTATGTAACCAACAACAAACCAAACCCTAACCCCAACCTTAACCGTATAGTAAGTACTTGTAGTTATTTAATAAGTACTTATTTTTGTAATTACATTGTAACAATGTCACTTGAACTTAAAAGTGTATCCCTAATTTATTATGTTTTCAAATCTGAATTACACATTATTTTGTTGATTTAATACTGAATATCTTTTAAATAATAGCTCGAACTATAAGCTATCAGTTCTGGCATTTGCTTTTGCTTGATATTATTAGTGCACAAACACTAATTGCAGTGACTGACACATTATTTTAAAGCTGATGGAATATTCTTGAGGTCTCGCCTGCAGGATGATTCCACCTAATTAAATTATGCTAATTATAGTCAAAAATATACTTCATACAGATTCACATGAAGCTGTATACTAACTGTAAGTGTACCCGCTGTCCTTTAAAACACAGAAAGGTCATGGCAAATATAATCTGCCTGTGTGTAGCCCATTGATAAAATCAAGAACAAAATCTAACATATAAAAGGCCCACTCAGTGTGTATTTGATTTATTTTCAAGGATGTGATTTTCAGTAATTCATTTCACTCAGATCTCTAAATGTTTACATAGCCATCATGACACAAAATAAAATGTGAAAAATATGCTTATACTTTACTTTGGGGACCAATTCTCACTATTAGCTCTGACTTTTGCCTCAATAAACTCATGCTGCTTATTAATAGTTAGTAAGGTAGTTGTTAAGTTTATGTAAGGGGTTTAGGATTAAGGGATCTAAAATATGCTTATGCATTAATATGTGCTTTATTAGTAGCCTACTAATAAATATGCTACTCATATGCATGCTAATAAGCAACTAGGGTTACACTTTATTTTAAGGTGTCCTTGTTACAGTGTAATTATACATTTAAGTACTGAGTAATATTAATTACTATATGGTTAGGGTTTGGCTTAGGGTTACTTGTATGTAATTATAATAGTAAGTACATGTGTAACAAGGACACCTTAAAATAAAGTGTTACCGCAACTAGTTAATAGTGAAAATTGGTCCCTAAACTGTAACCAAAAATATGTATTTTAATTTTTTTAAAAATCATAAATTTGAGCAGTTTGCTCAAACAAGACTACATGTTTCATCAGCTTTGAGTCACATGATTTCGCGTGTATAGGCTATTATTTTGCTCCAGTTTCGTGTAGAATTGCATAAGTTTTTGTTAATATCCCTGAGGTCATCCACATCATACTGTTTGAAATCCTGGAGTATCGCATCTGTTCTGTCACACCACATTTCATAGTCGGTAGTAATTGTAATATAATAATATTATGATATAATCATGCTAAAATATGATTTAAAAAAAAAATATGATTCCAACCCGATATCATGAAAGTGCGTATAAATAGTACGCCAAATAAAAACAAAAACTCGTGGTATTGATACGCCAAAATGGACTTTGGCGTGCATATGCTACGCGATGGGTAGGTTTAGGGTTGTGGGGTAGATGCGTATCATATGCACGCGAAAACTGCGTATCATATGCACGCCAACAAATTTCGTATCATATGCACGCGAAACTGCGTATTATATGCACGCCAAACACATGCGTATCATATGCACGCCAAAGTCATGATTCTGTTGTACGCTGCTGCAATCACCAACGATCTAAATGTCAGAGCGGATGTTTTGCTGGGTCTCGTGAGAATATGCGGGTTGCTCCTGCGGACTTCGCTGAGGAGTGTAGCGGTGCCTGCGGGGCGGAGTCAACGCGTCCAACTCCACAACATCCAGCAGAATAATCTCCAGCTCAGGAGTCAGGACCCGATGAGTGCGGAGGAGCAGGAATGCATGGCGTTGTATGGCGTTATTGTCTTTAGGCATGTGAGAGGATCTTTGACCATACGGGTTTACTGCGCTTTATGTCACGCTGAGCAATGAAGGATTCCGACAGCAAGTAACTTGAGCTGCACGCGCATTATGAACTCCGCTCCTTATGTAGGCTATAGTAGATGTGGACAAACACGCTTCTAAACGAGTACTAATATACTGGACACGTGTAGGTGAGCTGTTCTTGTTTATTAGGCTAATGACTGTGTCTCAAAACTCAGCTAGCTGCCTACACGGACAGCGTTTTTGGGCACCATAGGCGAAAATGCGGCATAGAGCAGGTCACCTGATGCGCATGAGCAGGAACAGGTGTAACGGCATGCTGAGCGTCTTTCTGCTTTTGTTTATCATGTCATGCAGATACTGTTACAAGACGACATAATAATGGATTCTGTTTCATAACTACTTTCTATGCTTTTTCAAAGGCTGTGCACATTCAGCAGTCTCACTGCGCTTTTTAATGTAAATAAGCTCACCCAAATCTGTGTGTTAATGCTTTTCTGATAGCTATGTCACTGTATTTTAATTATCCGTTTTAAAAAAGCGTAAAGATAACAGTACCACGAATAGTTATTGTTCTAGTTCTTCTATGATGAACAGCTGCAAAGCAATTTAATAAGACTGCGCTTTGCTGTATAATATTTACACGGGTAAACTCCAGGGTATCATAATTGTGCTCTAGCTTAAATATTAAAGAGCTTGTAAGAACCGCACAAATTCTGCAGAAAAGTTTTGTTTTTAAATTTAGTTTCATACTGTGAGATACAATGCAATTCTGCATATGTTAGTATGTTGATGCAGGAATTCAGCATCAGTGCTGCATCTGCCTACAGCCCATCATCTTCATGTGGTAGCCATGGCAATGGTCCAGCATTTACAGTAATATACTGCAACACTGCGGCAACAAGTTCTACATTCATTCATTTAATTAAGTAAAAGTATAGACATCTTACCGGAAAATGAATTTGGTAGAAGTTAAAGTCACCGTTTAGAATATTACTTGAGTTTTAAAGTAGGCCTATTGGACTTAAGTATGAAAAGTTTTTTTTATTAAACTTACTTATTGAAAGTAAAAGTACAAGTAAATTCAAAATAGAAAAGGAGCAAATACATATTTTTAATCTGAAGTGGCATTTAGATTTATTTACACAGACTGTTTAATGCAGCTCAGAGAGGACATGGATGCATTTAACCAGCAGTTACAAATGCATAAATAGTGCTTTGTTTTAAACATAAAACATTGAATATTGATATTTGAAAAGATTGAAGATGCAAAATAACATGAAAAGATACTTGAAATGTGAAATTAAAGCCGCCAGTAGGCTAGGTGGCATTGAGATTAAATTGATTCATTCAAAAGATTGATTCATTCAGGAATGAAACATTTGGCTGTTTTAATGAGTGAGTCACTGAATCATTCGTTCAAAAAACTGATTCATTCAATAAGGAAACCCCGTCCTGTGTATCACGAAACTGGTGAAATACAGCAAAAACAGCCATCTGAAATGAAACTTAATACTAACTTGATTAAACTTGTATAAAATCAATATTACATTTGTTATCATGCTGATATCTGGAGAAAATCGAGACTCTTAGTGTGACATAGATCACAGTGTTTGCGTGCACTCTCTGGGTGTGTTTTTCTGATATACTCGATCAGTCATTTTCTTAAAAAAATAACATTTAAATACTTTTTAACCACAAATGCTCGTCCGCATCGTGGAAATCATAGGGCCTTATTTAAGCAGACTGCACGAAAACATACGAATGAGATTGTACAAATTCATTCAAATTCACCACCAAATACCCAAATATTTTATACACTAGTTACGGATAGTGTTTGTACGGTCTATTCTGAAGAATTCAGGTAACAAGAGTTTAAAAAAACAAACCACCCTTTCATGAAATGCACTGAGTATGATCTAAAACCAAAGATAATCTTTATAAAACGGATAGTTCCGGTGCTTGATTCTGATTGGCTGAGCCGCGTTCGAAGCTGTTGTAAATTACTCTACAAAGTAACATACACCTTTGTTTACGTTTGTGTGTTGCTCGGCAACCACTTTGTTGCAACCACAACTGTTTCTGAGGAGCTACATTGTTTGGTGGACGAATACTGTTTTTATTAATATCATTACACTTTATTTGCTCCGTTTTATTTTGTGAAACCTTACTACGTATATAACCGTTTTATAAAAGCAATAAGCCCCGTGAAGCCGTGGTTTACAGTGAATTTATAACAGCCCCCTTAGCTGTTATAAATTCACTGTAAACCATGGCTTCACGGGGCTTATTGCTTTAGTCAACCATGCTGTGCAGAAGAATATCCAGCTCTTAACTCTAACAGCATCAGAGTTTGTCATTCTTCATGCAAAATGGCTGTAGTAACCTGAAGTAGCTTTCTATTTAACAGCATTGATTTTCTCTCTTCATATCGCTCACCCACAACCTTTCTCTGTGTGTCTCTCTCTCTCTGTAGGTCTTCCTTTGTTAGCCAGTGTTTTACCGCAGTGTCTGTCCCAAGGAGCCTTCATGAACGACCCCCTTCAGTGACCTCCATTGACTTTGCTGGAAATGCTGTGCAGAGTAATGGATTTGTTCTTCTATCTGCATCCATCCTCTTATTGCCAGCATGCCTGGATGCAGATGAATCCACGCATTGCTTTCACAGCTGGACTGATAAAGCAACGTGCCGCAACTTGTGGCTAGAAGTCACATGTTCACGCTAAATAAAGAGCTACTGTTTTGAATGGTTCCTTATATCCCAATGGTGTGCTGTCAAATCCGGCACGTCGAAAAACAATCCAGTGCAGTTTATTTTGCTCTTTTTGTAGGGCACTGTGAAGTTGGCCTTCTCTGTCAGGGACTTCTGGGCACTAATTTTGCCTAAAACAGATGCCTCAACCTCAAGTTGCTTCAGTAATTAACTCTGGTTGTTTGCTGGAGAGGGCCAGGCTCTGACCTCATGGCATGGGTCAAACTGTTTAAAAAGCCTGGGGGTAACATGGCTGGAACCGGTGCCTGGAGTGGGTCAGGACTGGGCAAGTCCTACCAGCCGGGAAGTATGATCTCTCTCGCTTTGACCAAAGGTCTTCTTAACGAGCCAGGCCAGAACAGCTGCTTCCTTAACAGTGCTGTGCAGGTGAGTGATGTTCTGGTAAATATTGAAAACATGCGTAGGTGTGTGAGGTAGCAAATAGTGAATGTACAATATTCAGTGTAATGCTGCTGATGCAAATAAAAGTTGCAAATACTCGCAGATGTATTCATAGTATGAGATAGTGGGAACTTGCTTATAAGAACTGTTTTAGCATCTGTGAAGGTCCACTAAGTTCTCCGAAAGGTGAACCAAAAATGGTTCTTGCTGTGAAAAAACCCATTTGGAACCTTTATTTTTTTCAGTGTTTATACACTAAAAAATAATATGCTGACTTAAAAAAACACACACACACACACACACAGGGCCGTTTCTAGCCAATTTGACGCCCTAGGCGAAATCCCTATTAAAAAAATTGTATATATATATATATAATTCTTTTCAGACACCAGTTGCTTGTCACATTCAAATTGGTTGTCATAGTAACGACACTAATTTGTGGAGATTCAGTGCATTGAGTTCCACAAATCTGAATGCATTATTTGTAAATTGACTTAAGACAAACATTTTGCACAATTTAGTATCTGGGTGTCAGTTATTGCATTATTATTTCAGTCAAACCTATAAAACCCTTTATATGTTTATAAAACCTATAAAACCCTTTATACGTTTATAAAACCTATAAAACCCTTTATATGTTTATAAAAACATATAAAAGCTTTATCAGTGGCATAAATTTGGGTTTTGTTTCATGTTCATTGTTTTCATGTCTTTTATTTTGTTTTTTCATAGTCATGGTTCCTGTCATGTGTTTCTCTTGCCCTCATGTGATGCTGCTATTGGTTGTCTTGTTTATGTGTCTTCTTCTGATTGGTTGGTTTGAGTCATGTGTCCTGTGTTTCCATTGGTTTATTGTCTTGATTATTCCAGGAGTTCCTTGTTTGTCATTAGTCTCTTTGTGTATATATAGCCCTCATGTTTCATTGTCCATTGTTTAGTTTTGTTTGTGTAATCCACTGTTTGGTGAGTTTTGTCCATGTTTTTTTTTGTTTGCCAAGTCAAGACTTGTTTATTGTTTGTCTGCTCACTTTTGGATTTATCAAAACTGCACTTGGGTTCTTTCAGCTTGCCATCAGTGGACATTTATTACAGGCACTTAATCTGTAACATAAAAACAAATCTCCAATTACTTGAGTTGTAATTAATCTGATCTATTTTAGCTCAAATCCACAGCTGTCATTGTAGTGTTTCTTCTAGTGCAGTGTATCCGATAGACTACGTGCACTAGAAGAAACACTACACCACAGTCATATCACATACTGATTGCTGAATGCAACTTATTTAGCATGCAATTTAGCATATCTTGTTATCTTGTAAACTTCAAGATTACAGAAACTCAAATGTCAAACATAACAGCATTAAACGCTAGCAGATCTTTCACTAAAAACACATACATTTTCCTTAATTTCAACATTTATTCCCCCATCCAGTCCTATGCAAAGCATGCTGGGAACCTAAAATCCTCAACCCAATATTTCCAAAGTTAACAAGACTTTCATTAAGTTACTACAACTTAATTTCTAAAGAAATTCAGTTATCGCAGAAATCAGTGGTTAAGTTGAGTCAAAATGACACACGTTATTAAGTTAATTCACACATCACAATGATGTGTGTCATTCAGTTGGAATGACACACATCATTCCAACTGAACTCAACAAAATACTAACTAAATAAATATATATATATATATATATATTTTATTTTATTTATTTATTTTTTTTTTTTCAAACTTGCAACCTTGCATTTAAGTTGTGGTAAAAGGTGCCCTGAATATTTTAATTAGTTTATAATTAAGGGTGAGAAATGTTTGCATATGGTACAAACTAAAGAATAGTTTCTTACAGGTTCTTTGGCAGCTTGACATCTTCAGGAGGAGCCTGCGACAGCTCTCTGGCCATTTCTGCTTGGGCGAAGCCTGTATTTTCTGCGCTTTAAAGGTGTGCACATGAAGGCTCAAATGTCTCAAACCCTAGTAAGCAAATTGTAAATCGCAAATTTATTGTAATTTTTAAAGTTTGCATGCAATCTAATTTACGAAAGTCCTAGTTCTTCCCTATTGTGACGTATATCCGAGTGAAACAACTCTTGAAAAAAGTAGCTCTGAGCTTGATTTTGTCCATCTGGAATTGATTGGATCATTAGTTGCTGTGATCTCATGTGAGTGACACATTGCTGGATTATTGCTTAGCCCTCGCGTCGGTACACACGTCAGATTATGAGGACACATGAATTAAAAAAAAGAGAAAAAAATGTGCACACAAATAATTTATAATAAACACCGCAATATTCCATAAAACTTAAGTCCAAATAATTGTCAGTTTTGATTTCATGGTGACCTAAAGATCTAATTTCAACCAAAAATTCAGAGAACATAGCATGTGTCCTAAGGATAAAAATATTCCATACTGCTTTGTCAAGCTCTGTGGAAAAATTATTCAAAATAGTGGATACAAGAAACATTTTGTGACCCTGCAGCACAAAAGCAGTTAAGTCGCTGGGGTATATTTGTAGCAATAGCCAACAATACACTGTATGGGCCAAAATTATAGATTTTTCTTTTATGCTGAAAATCATTAGGATATTAAGTAAAGATCATGTTCCATGAAGATATTTTGTAAATTTCCTACCGTAAATATATCAAAACATAATTTTGATTAGTAGTATGCATTGCTAAGAACTTCATTTGGACAACATTAAA
Organism: Sinocyclocheilus anshuiensis; assembly: GCF_001515605.1. NCBI lineage: Eukaryota > Metazoa > Chordata > Actinopteri > Cypriniformes > Cyprinidae > Sinocyclocheilus > Sinocyclocheilus anshuiensis. The sequence continues at coordinate 1,338,389 of NW_015546098.1, read as the reverse complement.
GATGATTTTCTCAATATTTAGATTTTTTTGCAGTCTCAGATTTCAGATTTTCAAATAGTTGTATCTCAGCCAAATATTGTCCTTTCCTAACAAACCATACATCAATGGAAAGCTTATTTATCCAGCATTTCGAAAAATTTACCCTTATGACTGGTTTTGTGCTCCAGGGTCACATTTCATTTAGTTCTTTAAATCCTAAAGGTAATAGTACCGTTAATGAAGATTCTTTCAATGAAGAACATCTCAAGTCAGTTATGCACTTCCATTATAGTTAGGATGTTGTCTTTGTATAAAGCCGTAAACAAACAGTGAGTCTGGGCTTACTCAGTTCTGTGAGTTATCATGACACAGACATTCATAATCATACATTTTGCAACATATATTTTTCTCAAGGAGCTCTATATTGCATTTCTGTTTGTACGTGAGGTTTCACTGTTTCTTTCTTTTCACAGAGCATCTTCTGTCAGTTCCAGCAGAGTGGAGAGCGGGCTCTGCCGTCAGATACCCTGCGTCACGCTCTGGCCGAGACCTTTAAAGATGAGCAGCGCTTCCAGCTGGGTCTCATGGATGATGCAGCCGAGTGTTTTGTATGTCTGACCTCAGAGAGAAAACTTTAATTTCGAATTTCAATTTATTTGAGATAAAAACACCTCTCTGTTTAGCCATGGTGCAAGAGAGTCTTCTTAACTGTAGATTTAAGCCTAATCTTTTTATAAAGATGGTTTCTCAGGTCAGTAAGGTTTTATTAAACTGGAGTTGTATGGCAGTGCTTCAAGTTGCATGCATCTCTGGGAAGTTAAAGTGGTTTATACATCACTGTGTCAGCTGATCTCATTTGATCAGGGTCACAAATGACATTCACTTGTGTGCAGTGGTCTAAGCCAGATTTCGTGAGCTCTGCAGTCTAAGGCTATTGCTTAAATGTTTGCATTTTATAGTAAAAGCTGCATAGCAGAGCTAAAGGGATAGTTCACAGAAATATGAAAATCATGTCATTTATTTACTCACGATCATGTTGTTCCAAAGTTCTATAATGTTCTTTTTTTTTTAAATATTTTCGAAGTCAGTGGAGAAAACTGAAAAATCAGTTTTTTTTTAGAAAATGTCTTTTTTGTGTTCCTCAGAAGAAAAAAATCATACAGGTTTAGAATTACAGTAGATGACAGAATTCAAATTTTTGGGTGAACTATCCAAGCCTTTTCTATCTCAAACTTGTGTGATGAAAGATCTTGAAAAATTTAGGGTCTAATTAGAGTGTGTGTATACATATATATACAGTATATTGTCCTTATTAGCAGTTTCTTATGGTAATAGTGTTGTACAGTATATGTATTAAATGCTCTGTCAACTTATTGTATGAACAATCAGATATAATTGTTTACTCTTGTTTGAATAATTTGAATCCATGTGGTGCCATTAATGTGCTTTATTTTAAGTAGCTGTTTTTTGTTGTTGTTTGACCTACTTTGTGATAGTTTGATGTCTCTAATAATAACAATGATTTTTAAAAATATCATGAAGTATTAGGCTAGCGCTAAGAATATCTGTGTCAATAGAATCTGATTCATCACTGATCATAGTTTTTTTTTTTTTGCATCTGTTTTGTAAACTTTGGGAGACAGGAGAACATTTTAGAACGGATACACCTGCACCTCGTTTCTGATTCATCCACAGAAATGTGTACTTCCAAATCGTGCATCACCCACCGGAAGTTTGCCATGACGCTCTATGAGCAGGTACTATGATGTCGTTTTCCATTTTCACTAAAACTTACTCATTAACCGTTTGTTCTCAGTTTGTGTTCAAATGTGCATGGCAATCCGTTACGATGGCAGGTTTCTGTAATGCTTGGTGGCTTGGTTAGACTTCACTCCACCCTCACAGAAGTTTCTTTCCCTTCGTAGTTTGTTTGTCGTAGCTGTGGAGCATCATCAGACCATCTTCCCTTCACTGAGCTCGTGCACTATGTGTCCTCCACAGCACTATGGTGAGTGAATTAAATCAATTACTGTGAGGGATTCTCTCCTGTAGAGCAAAATGTTTTCAGCCGAGTAACAATAATAGTGTATGTTTTTATGAATAGTGTCAGTGTGAGGACCCAACAGACCCATTTTAACCATCCTGCATGCATTCTTTGGATGTGAAATTGACAGATCGTGTCTGAAAGCTTCACAGAAAACAGCACTGTTTGCATTAAAGGATTACGGTTTAATTTTAACAAAGTGGAATAGAGGTCAGCGGTACAGTATTGCACTGTCTGCTCTCTAGAGTGGTTTAGTGACTGAAATGGTCCTCTCTGTGCACTCTGTGCTCTTTTGTCAGTCAACAAGTGGAGCGAATCTTGGAGAAGACCGACAGACTGCGTTCAGACATATTTGGTGAACTGCTGCAGGCGGCCAACACCATCGGAGATCTCCGCAACTGCCCTGTATATCAACTTTTCTTTCTTTTTAAACTAGTTGCATGTACACCAGATTTCGCTGTATTTGCCTTATTTCTTAAAAGTTAAAAACTGTTTACTTCGGTGTTGCTTATCACAGTTTGATCTGTACTTGTCAGGTCTGATAAACTCAAACTGTGCTCTGATAGCTTTGAACCTGTTTTTTAAGAGTGAAACCAAATAGAAAGATAAATTAATGTTTTTATGCATTTATTTTCCTCTCTTCATGGACATTGTATTAGAGGAATAGTTCACCCAAAAGTGAAAATGTGATGTTAGTTTTCTCATCCTCAGGCCATCCAAGATGTAGGTCACTTTTTTTCTTCAGTTGAACAGTAGAGAAGACTTTTAGCCGAAACTGTGATCCTTGGGGATTCATAAAATGCAAGTTAATGGCTGCATGTCTTTAAGAATTAAAAAAGCATATCAAGGAAAGCAAAATTAATAGCCGTGGCTCCTGATGATATATTGAGGTCTTATGAAGCGAAACGATCAGTCTGTGCAAGAAACTGAACATTATTTACAACATTATTACCTGTGATCCAGAGCCTCAGGCAAACGGGGAAATATGATTCTTTTCCACGAACTGGTTCATTCAGACAGTTTGATTCAATGAACTGGTTCAGTTCAACCATTCGTTTAAAGTAATCATGCAATGACGTCACATATATGCAATTATATTATTAAAGCACCCAATAATGATGTGAAACGTGGATGTTTTATGTGTCTAAAGCATATAAAGTGAATAAACTAGTCTTCATCAGCTCACCTTTTTATGTAAACAATGAGAAACTATAAAAACGTTCATTTGGCCACTTCATTCAAGTGTTCGGTTCACGCATATCAGCAGGTCTTCAGTCCGAGTCGAACTGTTTGCTCGGTTAGTGTCTGTTTGCAGGAGCTGGAGCTGAATCAGTTCGTTCATCACAGAATCAGATACACCGCAATTTCGGCTCATTTCTAGTCGCAGTGACTGAAAGTGAGTTTTGATTGAGTCTGATGTGATGAACCTATTCAGCTAGTTCTCTAAAAAGAACCAGTTCAAAAGAATGATTCGTTCACAAAGTGAACCGTTTGCCTGAGGCTCTGGATCACAGGTAATAATGTAGTAAATAATGTTTTTGTTTCTTGCACAGACTGATCGTTTCACTTCATAAGACCTCAATATATCATCAGGAGCCACGGCTATTAATTTTGTGTTCCTTATTCTCAAAGACGTGCAGCCGCTGACTTGCATGATATGAATCGCCAAGGAGCAACTGTAGTGCGAGTGTTAAATCTGAGTATACTAGAATACTTCACAACAAAAACAAAAGGACAAATTTTGAAGAATGTACTAATCACTCTTTTTTTTTTTTATGCAATTGTAATGAATGGGGACTGGAACTTTCAGGCTTTAATTAAAAGGACACAAAATCAAAAAAGTCATTAAAAAAAAGTAATATATGTGTGTTCCACAGAAGAGAGAAAGTCACAGGTTTGTAACATTTGTGAGGTTTGTAACTATTTAACAATTCACTAGTTGCATATATTGTAGGTTTAAAACAATTAAAATGACTGTATAGGTATGTTACTTTGACATCTGAAATCTCTCATTGTCTTTTAGATGCCTTTTAGATGAAACTGACTGTTTCCTAATACATATGATATAAGTGTCTCATTATAATGTACAAATCTTTTCATAATTCTGCCCCTAAAACTTACACTAGTTACTCCACCCCTACTTCTCTGTCCATTATTTCCATCATGTAGTGTTTCGATTTGATTTAATTACTATAATTAATCTCTCTTCATGCTTTTCTTTCCGGCCTTCATAGTCACTATACAAATCAAACAGTATTGTTATTATGCACTGCATCAGCATGGCTTTGTTTTGACCGTTTGCTCAGTGTAATTTGATCTGTGCATTGCAGAGTAACTGTGGGCAGAGTATAAAAATCCGCCGTGTGCTGATGAACTGCCCAGAGATCATCACCATTGGCTTCGTGTGGGATGCTGAACAGTCTGACCTCACTGAAGATGTCATCCGCTCTCTGGGTCCAAACCTTAATCTCTCGGGGGTGAGGTCAAATCTCTCCACACTACTATAGCTGTCTTCATTCATTATCAGTGTTTATTATTCAGTGTCTATTCAATATGATGGTGTTGGGTAATTATACTACTGTTTGTCATGTTTAAATCAAAACATTGATTTACCAACATGTAGGGAGACCGGCGTATATACAAGTCCAAAACTAAATGTCTATTACGCATTTTTACCTGAAGGTTTTTTATTAATTATTATTATTTTTTTAATATGTATATATAGTGTCTGGAGCGGTGTCCAAAAGTCTCATAATTTTCTGTTTAGAATTTTTCAAATTTGTTTACAAATGTTTAAATGCAAATTATATCATGAATCTAAAATGTTTGTGATTAAATTGAACTTAAAAAAAAATATATATATATAAATGTGGAGTTGGTAATAAGAATATGAATTATTGGTATTTATATCCCCCTTTGCTGACATGATCTCCACAGCAGCATTATTATCATAACTAAATCTAAAACCATTAAAAATATATTTCATCAACTGAAATAAAATATTAAAAACCTGAAACTTATTTATTTCAGCTAGGTTGCAAGGCAACCTTTCTCATTTAGTGTAAGTTGAAGCACTTAAATGACTACAACTACAACTTTTCATACAAAAAAAAAAAAAAAAAGAAAAAAACAC
>NW_015546098.1:1325509-1333192 GCF_001515605.1 Sinocyclocheilus anshuiensis | reverse complement strand
AAAACTTTTAATAAAAAAAAAAAAAAAAAAAGATAAACACACACTACAAAATCACTAAAACTCTAACTTAAATTTAAATGAGAACAGAAAATATAAAAATACAATCTAATACAAAATATAAACAAAAACCACAATAGTGTAGTGTATTGGTGATAAAATAACATACTCAACAAGTTTGTGATGCAGCATGTTTTTTTTTTTATTGTTTTCCCATAGTATCAAATTAACATTAACAGTATCACAACATATATTCATGTTACAGAATGCACAAAACCTAAAAGATAAGTAAAAAATGAATGAGAGAGGAAAAAAGGGACATATATACATGTAAACATGACAACAAATAATAAAAAAGGTCACACCGTTAGTGATCTTTAAATAAGAGATAAAAGAAAATTAAAGGAAGTTAAAACAGACCTATGTACGTCAAGAAAGCTCTTTTATACATTCCCAAAGTGAAAACCATATCACCCAGAATTTGTCAGATTTTCATGTAGCAATCTGTGATGTCCACATTTTAAAAGCAACAAAAGTAACAAAATGCATATTTAACCAAACATACCAGGACAATAAATAACTGTATTGCATCTTTTTTTAAACAGACTGTTCACATTAAGATTCAATAAATACACAGCTGGGGTCATATCAAAGTTTAATTTAATAAGACCTTTCATTACCCTATGTATTTTCCAATATGGCAATATTTTGTCACAGTACTAAAAACAATCAATGAATGTACCTTTATCTTTTTTACACTTGAAACACAGGCCTGTAGCATTGATAAACATTTTCTCAATATGCATCGGTGTAATATATCCTATTAAAAAATATAAAGTTGAGCTCTTGGATCTAGGTCACTAAACCAGAGGAGACATCATGAACCTTGGCACACTATGACAAAACCATCCTGTACATCAGCTCGAATCGCTCGAGCTAAAGGCAGTTCACCCTTTTATTCTGATGTTTAGACATCGCAGGCTGCAGATGGGATGAATACATTGCTGTAGACTAAATGTGTCACATTGTGAAGCACAATGGTTCAAAATATCTAATTTTCCTAGTTTTCAATGTCAGTTTGACTGTTCTCTCTGTTTATTCTTCAGCTGTTCTATAGAGTCACTGATGAAAATGCCAAGAAGAGAGATCTCCACCTGGTGGGAATGATCTGTTACTCTAGTCGACATTACCTAGCATTCGCTTTTCACAGCAAGTCTTCCAAATGGATCTTTTTTGATGATGCAACCGTGAAAGAGGTATTTAACTAACAAACACACACACACACACACACACACACACACATATATGTGACCCTGGACCACAAAACCAGTCATAGAGGTCAATTTTTCAAAATTGAGATTTATACATCATCTGAAAGCTGAATAAATAAGCTTTTTCATTGATTTATGGTTTATTAGGATAGGACAATATTTGAAAATTTTGAATCTGAGACTGCAAAAAAATCTAAATATTGAGAAAGTCGCCTTTAAAGTTGTCCAAATGAAGCTCTTAGCAATGCATATTACTAATCAAAAATTAAGTTTGCTGAAGCAATATGATCATACGCTCTCAGATTTTTGAACTCTGTGTTCACTGACATATTTCTGTGTCTATCTTGTATCTAGATTGGCTCCAAGTGGAAAGATGTGGCATCTAAATGTATCCGGGGTCACTTCCAGCCGCTCCTCTTGTTCTATGCCAATCCGGATGGCACCGCAGTGTCCAATGAAGACGCCCCCAGACAGACCACCATGTGGTCCCGTTATAACACCCCCCTCAATGGGAAAGGGACAGGTAAAGCTGCCCATCTTGTTTAACAGTGTATGAACAGAGCCACAATGTTGTCCACTGGTTTTAGTTATTCAAATTTAATTGTTGTTTTTATTCCACTAATACTTGAAAACACACCTTATGAATGTACATAGTGTTTTTGGCTGCGAGTAATCTTTTTCAATATTTAATCTGGTCCTGTTATGCTTTTTGCACTATTTCAGCTTTAGTTGGTGTGTAATGTTGCTGTTTGAGTCCAAAGTCCACTCCAAAGGCAGATATTTTCTTTAACAGAAAACACTTTTCAAGAACGACAGCAAACGGCTCGTTCGGACTACAGCACGCTTCTTCTGCATGTTGTGAAGTCACAACGTCACTCATTTAAATAATCTCCGCCCACGGGTGTGGTCTGGTTGAGCAGCGCTACAGAAGACTCAGAAGAAGAAGAGCGTGTTGTCCTCGTGGCGATAAGATGCGGTTTCTTCCACCCCGGTTCCAAAAGCCCTTTATTTGTGTTTACAGACGTTCTGCACAAAACGAATTAATCGGGCAAAACTGACGCCATCGTTAATATTCACAGATGAAACACACGTTTATGGCAAGGGGCGTGTCCATTCCGGAACACAACATTCACAGCACGCTGGGCCAGCTAACCAATCAGAGCACAGTTTGTGTTTCAGAAGGAGGGGCTTCATCGAAACAGGAACTAAACAGAGCATTCGAGAACGCTGCTGCAAAAATAACAACAATCAAGCATGAAAACCTATTGTAGTGCACCCCAAAAACCAAAGCAAGACGTAAAAAAAACGTAATCATTACAGTACACATTTTAGGTAATATAATCAGACTACTTTTAATCTAACTCATTTATCATATTTATTTAAATAGGACAATCTTGTACCATATTGATATAAAATGACAAAGAATAAGAAAATATATTTCATTCGTTATTATTAACATAATGTATGTTATATATAACAAATGAGGGTTAGTGAAGGAACTGTAGAGGGATAGTGAGGTTAATGAAAAGCTAATAATTAATTCATAAAACTGTAAAATTAAAATAACATCAATAAAAAAAAAAAACACTTACTAAAAAATTGTATTTTATTTGTTTGCATGTCACGTGACCATTAACCAATGTTAGAGAACCGTAAACATGCACATGTGTTATTAATTTCTTACCTTAAAATATCAAGTAAATATATTATGTGAAAGAGGTTCGGCTGACAAAAAAAAGTTTGGGAATCCCTGCATTACATGTAAATAAGAAATCATGTGAATTTGTCCATTTTAATGTGTTTGAAAGATAAAAGCCTTCCAAAGACATAGTAACACATGGTTAAATAATCAAATAAAAATTATAAAAAAAACAAAAAAACAAATAAAGAATAAAAATTAATGTTCATCAGTATTGATACAATATTGAAACACTTCTTAAAAATAAAAGGATTTTTTGTAAATCCAGTGACTGGTCTTTATTTTCTATATAAGCGGTAGGCTATTTTAGAAAGGGAATTTAAAAGATGAAAAAGAAGAAATGGGGGAATCAATAAATTATGAATAATATATTGCTAATAATTTAATGCAATTTATTGCTATTGTAATCCAGAATACATGTAATCAGTTACTACCCAGCATTGTTTAACAGTAACAACACTCTTGTTTTACATTGGCTATTGCTACAAATATACCCCAGCGACTTAACACTGCTTTTGTGCTGCAGGGTCACATATAATGTTACTGTTTGAAAATATTTTTTAAGTGTCAGTGACCTGCACATGTAGAGCTTAAGAGATAAAAGCCATACATTACATTACAAATAATAATAATAATAAGAAGAAAGTATTAATTTTATTATCATTTATTATCATGTTCTCAAGGTCATATTTAACATTTTAATATTAGTTTTGTAATTAAGGATAAAATGCATCTGCTGTAATAGATAAACTGCCTTTTTAGTCTGCAGTCTTTTTTCAGCATTGTTTTGCAGTCAGGTCGAGTCATTTTCAAGTTTGATCATATGATTGATGCCAGTTTAAATCCAATGCATTTTCTATTGTTTTGTTTGATGCTTTTAGCTGAACTGTATTATTTGTTTGATTCATCATACAGTATTTCTGCGTGTACAGTGGCAGATCCACTTTGCTCTTGTTCTGTAGGGAATTAAGTAATCCATGTGCTTATTTTTTCCCCCTCTTCAAACATCTGGGACGGCTCACCACGTGTCCTATATAAGCACATAATAAGCAAGTTTGTCCTGTTTGTTAAGTTACAGATTGCATTGGCTTATTTGATTACTTAGCTCAGTGTGCAATGGATGAATCAATTTATAAAAGTCTTTCTCTGAAAAATGCATTCAAATAGGCCGGTCTACAACAGTATGCATAGATACTATTCAAATGTAGAGCATTATGGTACTTATCACGTTACATGTTAAATGAATGAAGGTTGGTTTTACTTGCAAGATTTCACCAGTCAACAGTCCAGACATCATCGTTTCATTTCAAACTCATGCTTTTTATTTCTTATCTGACTTTCTTCTGTGGAGCACAAATACGGTTGCAAAAAAGTTGGATAATTTCCAGTAAATTTCGGAAACATTCCAGGATTTTTTTTTATATTCCAGGGATTTTTGGAATGTTTCCGGAAATGTTCCACCCCTTTGCAACCCTAAGCACAAAAGGATAAGTTTACCAGAATGTTCTCACCGCTCTTTTTGTCATTTTTGAATTTTGATCTGTTTCTCATACAAGTATATATATATATATATGTGTTTTTAACAGTATAGTGTGTAGAAGCTCGTTTTACACCACTGAATAAAAAATAAAAAAAGGTAATTATGACACTTTATCTACAATTCTGGCTTTTATTCTCAGAATTGCAGGATAAAAACTCACATTTGCGAGAAATAAACTCAGAATTGCAAGATATAAACTCTCAATTCTAAGAAAAAAAGTCAACTGCAACTATATTTATATCGCAATTCTGAGAAATTGACTTTTTCAAATTACTTTTTTTATTCAGTGGTGAAAACGGGCTTCCATAGTATAACTTTTTTTTAGTCTTTAAGTCTTTTTTGCCCTTTGTGGTTTTCATTTTATGGAAAAGATCCGTTTGAATTTTTATTTTTTTATTTTTTTTATTTTCAAGTTTAAGTTTTTCATCTGATATTTATACTTTATTTTATTTCAGCTTTATTTTATTGACCAAAAATGTATTTATTAGTTAGTTATTTGAGTAGTTTTAACATTTTAGTTAACAAGTCAAGTCTGCAACACTGCAAAGTATTGGCATGTAGACACTAAATATTAAAGCTAGAATATATAAAGTCTAACTGAATGTAGGTTCACCCCTGTGTGTCTCTGTCTTTGGCAGATGCTCATCTGTCAGGCTCTAAGAAACTGGACAGTATCAGAGATGTGAGTGCTGGTTCCCATCGAACAAATCTGGCATCCCACAAATCAATGCAGTCTTCAACCAATCGGTGTAAGTTATCATGATTAGTTGTTCATGTCCACACAATATTTTATGCTTCCATGAAATGGTTAATTAAAGTGCCCCTATTATGCAATTTTCGGTGCATTCTGGGTATTCTCTAGCCGTTGAGCATACATCAGTTGTACACTCAGTATTGCTGTGCATTGTGGGATTGAACGAGTGCACTCGATAATGTCCACTAAGGTTTCGTACACCACTAAAAATGGCTGTCCCATCAAACAGTGCCTTATTTAAAGGGATAGTTCACCCAAAAATGAAAATGTGATGTTTATCTGCTTACCCCCAGGGCATCCAAGATGTAGGTGACTTTGTTTCTTCAGTAGAACACAAATGATGATTTTTAACTCAAACCGTTGCAGTCTGTCAGTCATATAATGGAAGTGAATGGGAATCACGGCTTTGAGAGTCAAAAAAACATGCACAAACAAAACCAAATTAAACCCTGCGGCTCGTGACGATACATCGATGTGCAAAGACACGAAACGATCGGTCTGTGTAAGAAACTGAACAGTATTTATATCGTTTTTACCTCTGATGCACTGCAATGTCCGAAATGTCCTGATCGTGACGCGTCTTCTTCTTCTTGCTTTACGGCGGATCACAGACTTATAAGTTCATTACCGCCACCTATCTCTCAAGTGGACCATTGACACTCCTAATTGAGATTGTAGATAGTGTCACAACTTTACACATCAATGTATCATCACGAGCCGCAGGGTTTAATTTGGTTTTGTTTGTGTATGTTTTTTTGACTCTCAAAGCCGTGATTCCATTCACTTGCATTATATGACTGACAGACTGCAACGGTTTGAGTTCAAAATCTCCGTTTGTGTTCTACTGAAGAAACAAAGTCACCTGCATCTTGGATGCCCTGGGGGTAAGCAGATAAACATCACATTTTAATTTTTAGGTGAACTATCCCTTTAAGGGAAAGGGAGTGATTTCAGTCAGAGGCTCAGTCTCTCTAAACCCCTCCTTTCCGTGAGCCTGCTCTGCTCTGATTGGTCAGATGGCCCGGTCTGTTGTGATTGGTCTATTTAGCATGCACGTTTGAAGAAATTGCATTAGAAAGATATTGATATAATTTCTCCCTTTTCAATGTCCCAGTTAAGGTGCTTCCAGAAAGTCCCAGCAGGCTCCGAGAGTCTTCCAGAGATTTTTCTCACCGAGGAGTAGGACAGAGGAGAGAGAGTGAAAGAAGCTACCGAAGAGCAGACTCTCTCCAACACAAAGGTTTGTTCATGAAAGCTACATATTCATAATGAAACATTTGAGTTATTGAATCTAAAATAAATCCATCTTGTTATCAGTAGCCTTTGTAGTGTCTATTATATTTTTCTCTATAATATAAATAATACAGTTCTAATGATGATTCATACAGAATACGTGTCATACAATAATTATAGTTTTTTACTAATGTGCTTATACAATATTTACACTTACATTTACACTCATTAATCATGAGACATCATGCACAGGCCAAAACAGAATCGCTAAACCTTTTCATGAGCAGCTGTTTCAGCGTAAGCCGATTTTAGACTTTTATTTTGCTACTGTACAGTAGTCCTGTCCTTTTCTTGCTACTTCATGTCTCTGAAATGAGGTTTCAAATGAGAATTTGTATGAATAATAGCATGTATCTGTTCAAAGAGGCTTAAAATCAGCATAACATTATGAGTCTCACTAGGTTTCACTAGGTTCACTTCACAGTAAGGTTCAATTTGTTAACTACATATGCTATTCGGAATTAACAATTAATCTTATTTAATGTTAATTTCAACATTTACTAATACATTTTAAGTTGTGTATGTTCATATTATTTAATGGACCTGAGCTAACATGTAAATGTGCTAACAATGTACAGTTTCTAGTAACTACCGTTTCCATACAGTATAACATTAACATTAAATATTAATGAATACTGTAGATAAATACTCAAGATAAAGTTTTTGTTTACATAATTTGTGTGTGTACTGAGTATGTTTATGATGTATATATAAATACACAAACATACATGTACATATTTAAAAAATATTTGCATGTGTGTATATATATATATATATATATTTTTTTTTATTATATATAAATGTTAATATTTTATATATAAACAAAACATATTTTTCTTAAATATATACATGCATATGTGTGTATTTATATATACATCATAAATATACACAGTACACACACAAATTATGTAAACAAAAACTTTTATTTTGCATGCGATTAATTGTTTGACAGCACTAACATATATATATATATACACACACACACACACACACACACACATATAAGTCTGATTCCCTCAATTGTCAAACAATATGACAACCAATATATACTTGTCTTAATTTTGAACAAAATATATCAATTGTATCAATTGTTTTGGCACATAGCCCTTTTTATCAGATGCTTTTTTTT
>NW_015546098.1:1300495-1325463 GCF_001515605.1 Sinocyclocheilus anshuiensis | reverse complement strand
TTTGTTTTCCAAATACATTTTATGCCACTGTAAAAATTAAATCAAGGTGTTAAACCTGTTAAATCAAGGTGACTATATAGCCAGATCCTCTCAAGTGTCACAAAATATGACAACCAGAAAGTATCTTTATTTTGAACAATATATCAACAGTTTTACAATTTTACACACAACCCTTTTTTGTCAGATGCTTTTGTTTTTTTTTTGCATATTGTGTTAAGACATTTATACATTTTGGACTACATATAATTTGAATTACTTATTAATTAAAATAATGTTTTATTTATTTATTATTATTATTATTATTATTATTATTATTGTTGTTTTTTAGATATGCCATATCCTCGATCATCTTCTCCCCCTGAGAATGGCCCGAGGTTTCATTCGGACCAGAGACACAGAACTCTCCCCTCACGAGTCTCTCGAGCCGAGCCTTCTTCAGCCCATCCTCGCGCTTCACCGCAGGAGTCCCGCTCTAACCAGGCAGCGGCCACTGGCGCCAGTCCTCACGTTGAATCTTCATCTGAGCGTGGCAAGGCCAAGCCGTCATGGAGACCAGTGCGAGAGGTCCTGAATGTAGACAGCGTGCTGAGCGAACTGGAACACCGTCAGCAGCAGCAGCCTGGGAGCCCTCGACGTGTCCATCGCTTTGGCCATGAGAGAGGACTGATGAAGGAAAAACAAAAAGGTCTGATGACTATTTATGAAGATGACTTGCGTTTGGAGACTGAAAGTCAAAGCTCCCAGGAGTCTCAGCGACAGACGATGGTGACGAAGCCTAAAGGTGGAGCGCATGTAGCACAGCGGAGCGATAACTGGACGATCCAGAGGACAGAATCAGGATACGAGAGCAGCGATAGGTTGAGCAATGGTTCCACCAATCCTGACTCTCCAGGTGTGGAGAACTTCACGGGCAAAGAGCTCAGACTCCGTCAAGATGCACAGCACCTCAGGTAGGAGAAATTACGTCGTGATAAGTGTGTAACTTGGATACCTTGGTCTTGATTCAGTGATGTATTTCCTCAGGGATCAAGGCCATAATAATCAAGGTGATGCCAAAACGGAGGCAGTGCGTTCTCCACTGTACCACAGTGAGTATTGATAATACGCCATGGCATCATCTCTTGTTTGCCCATGTATAGTCAAAATCATGGTTTCGACGCTGCATCATTGCATCGTTTCATTTGTTCAAAGTGTCTCTCTTTTCTAAATTTAGAGCAAGAGTTTGAACTATAAATCATGAATAAGTATAGGAGATGTGTGCTCATGCCCCCGTTTTATACCTGGGGATGACTTAGGCGTAGCGGAAGCTCCAAAATATAGATGAGTTTGTTTCTTCATCAGGTTTGGAGGAATGTAGCATTGCATCAGTGTCTCAGCAATGGATGCTCTGCAGTGAATGGGTGCCGTCAGAATGAGAGCTGATAAAAAATAACAATAATCAACAAGTAATCCACAGCACTCCAGTCCATCAGTTAACATGTGGAGAAGACAAAAGCTGAAACTAATCCAGCATTTAGACACTTTTAACTAAAATACCATAGAGTCCATAATCCATAATAATGCTTCCTCCAGTGAAAAAGTGCATCTCTTGTTGTCTCTCACATCAAAATCCAGCCACATATTTGTTTAGAGCTGTTTTGGCTTGATCTGTGCAGATTTCTCTCCTGATTCAGACCAGACTAATTTTTTAATGGAGGAAGCGTTATTATGGATTTGTATTTTAGCCGGAAGCAAATTGTATTACAAAAAATACAGCTTTTTGTGTCACAAGACATTAATCGATGGAGCTGTTTAAACTTTCGTTCTGACGGCACCCATTCACTGTAGAAGATAGATTTTCATTTTTGGGTAAACTATTCATTTATAAGTAACATTTTGGCTTATGTCTAAAGAAAATATATTATTTAAGTATATGGTCTTTATAAATAAATTCTATTTTTACTTTGTATGAATGCTTTTGTCTTTGGAAAAATAAATATGTTTGCTTAACATCAAATCAAAATGTAATGTTTGACCAAACCGTAAATATAATTTGAGAAAAACTAATAAATTTGGCTTAAAGTTTTAACAAAGTAACACATTTCTTTGTTGTTTTTGTTGTTGTTTAGTTTTTTTTAAAGTTGGTCCAAAGTATAATATTTTTTCAGATTAGTTAATTTGCTTTTTTTAACATTTTACAACCAACGGTTATGTCGTAGTCTCTGCCTATCCGGTAGTCCATGCACATGTAAAAAGTGGGGAAAAGCCCAAAAAGCAAATTTTATTTTTCTGTGCTTTGTAATTTAGTAATTAGTAACTAATTCCATGGACTGAATGAATTACGTGACACAAAATCCCACAAATTTTATAACAAATTCAGTTATACCTTAATGCATTTGACAGTAGCAACTAAGATCCATGCTTCATTTTGTGCACAAAATTATTAAACGAAAAACACCTTTCGTGAACAAAATGTCACAAAATGCATTTGTACATTCCATTTCACGAATCGCAAAATGTCACAAAATGCTCATTCTGTAGAGGACATAACATCTTTTATCTAAATGCATATTCCATTCACAGAATGAGCATTTCATGTCACATTTGGCATCCCATCGTGTAGCATGCGCTCAAAACGGTCTTTTAGTTTCAGCTACATATGAAACCAAGCTCCGTCAAAATCACTTTGTGATTTTACGCAACTGTAATTCTCAGTAATTCCATGGTAGTAGCATGCCAAAGCCTGAGAAAATCCCTCTCTCTCCTCCCGCGCTGCGAGAAGAGACAGAAGCAGCTTAAAATGTAAAACACTTTGCCCCACTAAACACTGATGCATTACGTCGGAACACAAAGATAAGAGAGAAAAACGAATGCTTTATGAAGCTTAAATTGCACACACTCCTTGATATCTCGGTCTTTCAAATCTGCATGTATTTCCGAACCACGTCTGTGTCCCAGAAGCCCCTTCTTAGTGAAGGGAAAAGCACCAGAAGGCAGTAGGACAGCACACATTCGGTAAAGAGAGAGACTTACAGGAACACTGTGAAAGTAAAAAACACAAAAACATCATTAAGTGTAAAATGTATTCCATAAGCTTAGACTTGGAGCACATGTTGTATCCTGTGGCTTTATCCTCACATGGAGCTCAGCAGGAAAGAGATGAATAGTCTGTCTATAAATAAGTGAGTAGGATGTGTCCTAGTGAGTGTGTAGGGCGATTTTGGCAGTTGTTACACACCCTTGTCAGAGATGCAAAAATTCGCCTTTCGAGGCTTGATTGTCTGTTTCATGTTTCAAAAAATAAATGATTGCACATTTTGTTCCCTCAGGTAAGCATTTGGTTAAAATTCAGGGAAAGAACAAAGAACATCTCATGAAGGGCAGCCCAAGTTCAAGGTATTCACAGGCTTTGTCTTTACATTTCAAAAAATTGACCCTTATGACTGGTTTTGTGCTCCAGGGTCACATATGTGTTCATGCTTCACAGAAGGAAGCTGAGATACTCCTCCTGTGGTGCGAGGAAAGGGAGCAACGCAGAGAAAGACCCATCAGCCGGCGAACTTCAAGCAGAGCAGCAAGAAGTTTCCATGCGATGGCACCACAGCCCAGAAAGCCCTCTCCTGCGCCGCCTGGACAAGATCAACAGTTCAGAGTGTAACAGTTCTGATGAACTCACGAACCCTCTTTCAGAGCAGGAGGACAGTGCGTATCGTTCCAGCATCAGTGAAGTCGCTCCGCACAAGTCTCCAGCTCCTCCGCAGCCAAGAGAGGAGCCAGCCACAGCTCCATCCATGCAAACTCACTCCAAACATGCTCAGCGACCCATCGAGATAAAGACGCCACCCTTCCGTCATGCCACCAGGCGAATGGAAATCAACGGCACGTGCCCGAGCTCATCAGACGCGAGCTCAAAATCGGGTTCGGACCAGGAGAGAGGGGAGCAGGTGTCTTGTGGTTGGGATAAGCCGTCGGCTTCAGCATCTGGAGTAGCACTGACGACTTATTTCTCGGTGGATAATTGTATGACAGACACCTACAGACTAAAGTATCACCACCAGAGGCCGCTAGTCCTCTCCATGCCTGAGCCCAGAGGAGCTGTGAAGGACGGGAGAGACACGGGACAATCTGAGCGTGCCAAAAATAAGCCCGACTCTGGTGTGTTAAAGCTCCGCTGATCTCCTCATTCAGTCATTGAGAGGCTATCGTGTTCAAAAGTTTGGGTCAGTAAGAATAGTCTCTTCAAATTGATTTGATCAAAAATACAGTAATATTGTGAAAAAAGTTTTTGCTCACCGAGGCTGCATTTATTTGATCCAAAATACAGTAAAAACTGCAATATTCTGAAATATTATTACTATTTAAAATAGCTGTGTTCTATGTGAATGTATGTTAAACTGTAATTTATTTCTGTGATGCGCAGCTGTATTTTCAGCATCATTACTGCAGTCTTCAGTGTCACATGATCTTCAGAAATCAGTCTAATATGCTGATTTGCTGCTCAAGAAACATTTCTGATTATTATCAGTTGTGCTGCACAATATTTTTGTGGAATCTGAAATACATTTTTTTTCGGGATTCTTTGATTAGAAAGTTCAAAAGAACGGCATTTATTTGAAATGTGTTCATTTTGTAACATTAGCGATGTCTTTACTGGCACTTTAGTTCACTTTGATACATCCCATCCTTACTTATCTTACTGATCTCAAACTTTTGAACAGTTGTGCATGTATTTAATAACTCGTTAACTGTAGTTAGTAGCTTAACTAAACTAAATGATTTTTTTCCAGGCAATAGCAACAGTAAGCCCACTGCTAAATGGCACCCTTTCACTTCAAAAGGGCTGGATGAACATGGATATTTGTGAAAGTTATGGTAAGTTCTCACTAAATCTTCAGATATTGTTTTTTTCTGTCGGTCCAAATCCACGAGTTTAAAAAGCACTATTTTTGTAATAACTAATAACATTTATTAGTTATTGCGGTTACACTTTATTTTAAGGTTTGCTTGTTACAATGTAATTATACATTTAAGTACTGAGTAATATTAATTAACTACATGTCCTTACTATATGGCTAGGTTTAGGATTAGGGTTTCTTGCATGCAATTATGCATAATTAATTGTTATTATAATAGTAAGTAGATGTAACGTGTAACAAGGACACCTTAAAATAAAGTGTTACCGTTATTGCATTAAATAACACAAACTAGCAATGAACACATTTAGAGAATGAATTAATTTAGATTCATATTAATTTACACATAAGAAAGTGCTAGTGTATTTGTATAAAGTTGTATAAACAGTCCAGTTCTCACTAAATATTAACTGACTTTTGCTTGAAGAAACTCCTAATGTGCTGCTTATTGATAGTTAGTAAGCTAGTTGTTAAGTTTAGCTATGCGGTTTAGGATTAAGGGATCTAAAATATGCTCATGCAGAGTAAGGCATTAATATGTGCTTTATAAGTACTGATAAACAGACAATAATATGCATGCTAGTAAACTACTAAGCTACTAGTTAATAATGAGAATTGCTTCCTAAACTAAAGTGTCACTGTATAAAATTAACATGAATCTTATTATTAATAATCAGTTTATAGATGAGCAATGAATGATTATTATTTGAACCTGAATTACTGAATACAGTAAAACAGTTGTTCAGAGTTAGTTAATGATGCATACTAACTAATGTTAACCAATCTTTATTTTGTAAAGTCATAGATCATAATGGCTGAGATAAATATCAGTCGTCTACTTTACTGCAATACAATGTTTAAAATCTGTATCTAGATTCTAGAGTGCAGTCAGAGACACTCCAAGCTTTCAAATGAACCCATATATGGGCTGATACCATATAAGGAAGGCTATGTAAATGAAGCATAAACATTTTTTACGTCATTTTGGACCCGTATCCGGGTCCGCAGAGTTTAACTGGTTTTAAGCTACAATATGAGCAATATGTTTAAGATTAATAAATGCTGTAGAAGTATTGTTCATGATTAGCTCATGTTAACTAATAAAGCTTATTGTAAAGTGTTACCAATTAGTTAAAATACTAAAATTGAAATAAAATAAAAAAAATAAAGCTAAATAGAAAACTAATAAAAAGGATAACTAAGCTAATCCCTAATATTAATAAAAACTATAATAGTATATATATAATACTAAAATAACACTGGTGTGCTGCTCTGAATTTAGCCATAGGTTGACTAGTTTGTGAAAATGTGCTTTGAGATAATAATAATAATAAAGAATGAATAGGTGTGTTCAGACTTTTGACAGGTACCTTATGTATTTAAAAACATCCATCCGTTCTCCAACTATGTGTATGTAAACACAATGCCGTATAATCAGTCTTCTTTCTCATCAGGTCCTGGTGACCCACTGAGCCGTAATGCAAGAGAATTGCCAAAGAAGTTGAACAAATATGGATCATATTTGTGACACTCAAGTATCTTCTAAGAGCCATCCACAGGGGGGCAGTATGCACTTTGACTTGAATTAGTAATTGCTTGTGAACAGGAATGACCACTTTATGCTGAATATCGAATCCGTTGATTATCTTTTACTGAATTGTGACAGCTAATACAGTATATATACATCTAAAAGAAACAGTTTTCCTAGTCTTAAAGACAAAGAGTGTGTCCTTGACTTTAATTTCAATGCAAATGGTCCTTTGTACATGCTCCCTAGAGGTTGTGTGTGGAGTGCCTTCATGCAATTTTTTTTCATGCAAAATATTGACATGATTCAGAGTAAATGAATAATGTAAAATGATATCCGCTATATATTTTTGGAGATGTCTATGCAGTTATTTTTATTCTTTGTTTAATAAACCTCAAATGTTCAATCACTGATGCAACCTGCTTCTTTGTGTTTATTTTTTACTTCTTAAAAATGTACCTTCTAGTTGAAATAATTTCATTCGACAATTTCACTCACAACACATACTGCATAAAAACAAAAACGGATGTAAAAATGGCTTTATTACCATAAATATGAAAACTCACAGTGCAATACATACATGCTTTGTAAACTTTAGGGCTGCCAATTGTTAAAACACTTATCAGGTTGAATATCCTTCAATAGAGTTTCAATAGAGTTGTCATTTGGAATTTTTGGATAATTTTAACCCCTCTTGAAAATCCTCTTGGCCTCGACTCCTTCATAGGTATAGGCCTGCAAGCAAAAAGCGTAAGGCAACACAAGTTCACAGCATTTACAAAGTTTGATCTGAGGATTTGTCTTGAACAGCAGCTCACCTGTACAAGTTCTTCACCGATGATCTTCCTGGTTGTTATTAGCAACTTTCCGTTGTCCTTGCGTGTGAACGTCCCCTTAAGCGTGTCACCCTCCATGACCCAGGATCCCTGCAACCAGAAGGTCAAAGGTCAGACTCATTTTGAACTGAGCAGCGATAGGTCGAGTCGATCTGTGACAGACTGCTTCTTCAGGAGGCTCGTATAGGCGTGAACATTAGAAAAGCATCAGTTCGCAGCATTCAGTAAATGTACATTTGGCGCTGATTTAACACAAAAGAGATAATGTACAGCATCTAAATTCAGAACTGCTCAACATGCATCTCAACTTTTGCGCCTGATCATTACACACTCAGAAAAAAAGGTCCAAAAGCCATCACTGGGGCGGAACCTTTTCCTTATTTACCCTTAAAGGTACATATTAATACCTAAAAGTGTACATATTATCTAAATGTTGAAGTGGTGCACTTTTCCAAATATGTGCCTTTAAAGTACACATACGCACCCTTTAAGGCTAAACAAGGCACAAAAGTGTACGTTTTGAAAAGGTATCACCCCAGTGACAGCTTTTGTACCTTTTTTTTCCCCTGAGAGTGTACATGCTTAAAAATAAAAGGAGCTTTTTGCAGCAACGAACCATTTTGGGTTCCCAAATATATTTCTCAAAATAACCATATGCATGCCTATTTAGTGTTAAGAACGCTTTATACAATCTTTCCGCTGTAAAGAACCTTTTTGTGCAATGGTTCCAAGGACGTTAAAAGGGTCTTTATAGAATCACGGATTGAAATAAAGAACCTTCAGAGTGTCTAAGACTGAAAACGCCTCTTGTGCTTACTGTGAGCTCAGTGCCGTCTGCCATGGAATATTCAAAGTTGACGCCTAGAGTAAAGTTAATTTCCACCGTTCGGAAAGTGCTGACTTCCTTCAGGTGGAACTTGTCTCCGGTCTGTTCCACAGTGATCTTCAGGTTGTCATGAGACGCTAGTTTCCTCTTAACCATGTTGATGCCTGTTGAAGACATGCAGTACACGTGCACCTCATAAACAATGACCCGCTGAATCACTCAACAGGTTCAGAAAGAGAAGATTCCAGCAGCATTCATGTCCACTTACCCATTTCCTCCATGAACTTCTCGTAGTTGTCATTGCGGTCGACTTTCCAGGTCCCGTTGAAGGCCATGATGACAGACTGCTGTGATCCTGACGGTGGCCTAACTTTACCCCGAGTCTGTCTTTTATACCTGCGCGAGTCTCTTATCGGAGTATTATCTTCATGCTGATGTGGCTGAGTAAAGCTCAGAGTATAAATCTCACCATGCATCACACATGCCAACATGCCTCGCTTCTTCATTGATTGAGGCTTCAAGTCGTTCCGTAAGAACAAGCGCTCGCTTGTATTGTCCTGCTTTTATCTGAATTGTTTGCTGTTTAAACTGTGTACGGTGTGTCTGTTCACTAGTTGAACGGTGAAACTATGAATGGTGTGTTTAAGCAATGCATTTTAGTATTTAAGTGTAATTCGACTTCTGTTGTGCTTTTTAACCCTATTGAGAATGGTGAAAGTTGCATGGCTTTTCTTCTCTGTATGTCATAACTCACCAGCGTTCACTCTTTCTGCTTAGTGATTCAAATATTGAGTGAGAAGAGCTGAGGCATATTTACTAATAATGTACATATGTGAGCCTGCAGCACAAAAGCAGTGTTAAGTCGCTGGGGTATATTTGTAGCAATAGCCAACAATACATTGTATGGGTCAAAATGATAGATTTTTCTTTTATGCCAAAAATCATTAGGATATTAAGTAAATATCATGTTCCATGAAGATATTTTGTAAATTTCCTACCGTAAATATATCAAAACTTAATTTTTGATTAGTAATATGCATTGCTAAGAACTTAATTTGGACAACTTTAAAGATGATTTTCTCAATATTTAGATTTTTCTGCACCCTCAGATTCCAGATTTTCAAATAGTTGTATCTCGGCCAAATATTGTCCTATCATAACAAACCATACATCAATGGAAAGCTCATTTATTCAGCTTTCAGCTGATGCATAAATCTCAATTTCGAAAAATTGACCCTTATGACTGGTTTTGTGGTCCAGGGTCACATTTAAGCCAATAATTGTACAAGGCCTGCCAGATATGAAATCAAAGCAACATGCGGTGTGGAAATTTCATCTGGAGACTCCACGACAAGATAAAGCGATATCAAGAGACATGATAATCTCTGATAATGCTTTATTTGATCATTACCTCAGGCTTAATCTCTCAACAGCGCAATATAATGAGACCTCTGAAGACCTTTGCTATCGTCCCATTGCAAGACCTTTGGTATCGTCCCATTGAAAGCAAAGATAAGAAAAGCTTTCAACTGAAAACTAATTTATGATAAATAAATAAAAAAGTTCAAAAAGCTGTGGTTATACGTTTACCTTGCAGAGTCTGCAAAATGTTAATAATTTTAACTAAAATAAGAGTGATACGGTTTGTAAAAATTGTTAATAAGAGTTCTTTAAAAGAAGTCTCTTATGCTCAACAAGGCTGCATTTATTTGATCAAAAATATATTAAAAATAGTGAAATATTATTTCAATTTAAAACAGCTGTTTTCTATGTGAATATCCATTAGACTGTAATTTATTTCTGTGATCAAAGCTGAATTTTCTGCATAATTACTTTAGTCTAAGTTTAGGTATTGGGTGGATTAAGGGATCTTTGCAGAATAAGGCATTAATATGTGCTTTATAAATTCTAATAAACAGCCAATATTCTAGTTAATAGTGAAAATTGCTCCCTAAACTAAAGTGTTACCATTTAGTTGTTTAATTTATTTATTTATTGCTTGCATATGTGGTTTTAAGTCATGTTCATACACTGAAGGCTGCAAATGATCTGCTTTATTCCTGCACGTTTTCTTCTGTGAAACATGAAAGGTTGTTTATTAATCCGGATGAAGTCATGCTATCTTCCCATTGACGTTTAGTTCAGACCCATTTCAAAACAGATTGTTTCTATGATGTTTTAATCTTTTTATGACATAATCAGTTGTCTTGCTGCACATGGCACGGTGTTTATGTCCAGAAGATAATGATTAACTACACAATCAATAATCTACAAATGAAAGATGATTTCTCTAAGATGGAAGTGTAAATATTAAAAATATTGGGACGTTGCCTCATTCATGTGTGCTTTAGTATTTATTAATGTCTGACTGTAAAAAGCCGATATTTCTCCGGTGATTTGACTATGTTTATGTTTTGACTGCATGTTTGTATTTCAATTAGACAGACTTATGAATATATTTAGGGGCATAAAATGAAGCGCTCATGAATATTTTTAACCGAATAAGAAAACTCCAACCAACCAGACTATGCAGATCTTTTATATAACATTTTAATACAAGACTTAAATATATACAGCAAACAGCAGTGCACAGAAAAGCATCGTGACGTGACAGGTTTACGATACAGAGCTCTATCTGTGAGATTCAATGAATACAAACTCGAATACAAACGGATGCACTTTTCAAATGGTTAATACTCACATAGAAACTCGTTTAGAATCTATTCATTCACGCAGTAACGACTCCTCATAGCAACACAATAGCATATACTAAATTGTGATCTTAAAATAGCTTATATCGTCATGTTTGGCAAATTCTCTGATGCAATGTAAGAGTGTAAATATGATTCCAATGTGCAGGCGTTTTTATTGTTTACAGCATGCATCCGTCTAGCGAAATTAATTATAGAGTATTTCCAATATAATACATGTGACTCTGAACATCTGCAGGTTTATTTCTCAATTAATGTGCACAATTAAAACAAAAACAGTGTTTTAGGTATTTCGAACACTCTAAATACAGACAAAGTGAAATAACTTGTTTTGCTCAGTCATGAAAAACAAAATCTGAATACTGTCGCATACTCTGCTATAAAATGATGGAAATAAACACTTGATGAGCACGTTTGCATGTTGCATAGAGTATCTGTACCATGTATTTATTCAGATGTTTCTGTATTAAATCAATTCAATAGTTGGCACCCAGAGTACACACATTAGTGCACTAACACACTAAAAACTGTCTTTTACGCGTCCGTTAGGTCTTACGTGAGAGAAACCACACTTTCATTGGCTCTTTTTTTCCTTTCATGGTTACAGGTCCTCTGTACTCCAAACGAAACTGAGGATCAGCGTTTTCCACCGACTGCAAACACCTGAACCGAAACAACACAAAAACAACATTCAATTTATTCACACAAAAATCTTTCTTTTTTATATTATATTATAGGTGACCCTGGACCGCAAAACCGTGTCAATTTTTTTACACCATCTGAAAGCTGAATAAATAAGCTTGTTAGGATAGGACAATATTTGGCAGAGATACAACTATTAAAAAATCTGGAATCTGAGGGTGCAAAAAAATCTAAATATTGAGAAAATCATCTTTAAAGTTGTCCAAATGAAGTTCTTAGCAATGCATATTACTAATCAAAAATTAAGTTTTGATATATTTACGGTAGGAGATTTACTAAATATCTTCATGGAACATGATCTTTACTTAATATCCTAATGATTTTTGGCATAAAAGAAAAATCTATCATTTTGACCCATACAATGTATTGTTGGCTATTGCTACAAATATACCCCAGCGACTTAACACTGCTTTTGTGCTGCAGGGTCGCATATTATATTATATTATATTATATTATATTATATTATATTTATTATATTATATTATATTATATTATATTATATTATATTATATTATATTATATTATATTTTATATTATAAAGTCCTTTTTGTTGATACAGAAGACCTTTCTTACAATCGTGACTTTATACAAACACAGTGGGAAAAAATGGTATAGAAACTATACAATACAGTCCAACAATGTTTTTTATTTATTTTTATTTAAAAAAATACAACTATATATATATATATATATATATATAGTGCAGATTTTGTTTTTGCCACTATAAAAGTTGTCTTATCTGAACCAGAAGAGAAATATGTACAGATTAACCACTGTTTACAAGCAAAAAAAACAGTCCAAAGCCATTCTAAACAGATATGTTGGAGGATTTTGATGTTAGAGAACAACAGGGCACTTTTTCACTGGAGGAAGTGTTATTATAGATTATGGACTTGTTTTTTACAAACATGCAGCTATTTTCTTCATAAGACATTAACTGGAGTCATGTTGTGGATTATTGTGATGTTTTTATCAGCTCTTTCTGAAGTCTTATTCAAATCTGTTCTGATGAAGAAACAAACTCCTCTATATCTTGGATGGCTTGAGGGTGAATACATGTTCAGCAAATTTTCATTTTTGGGTGAACTATTCTTTTAACTTCATGAGCTGAAGCAATATGTGTGTGTGTGTGTGTGTGTGTGTGTGTGTGTGTGTGTGTGTATGTGTACCTGGTATTTATCACGTTATGGGGACCAAATGTCCCCACAAGGATAGTAATACTAGTCAATTTTGACCTTGTGGGGACATTTTTGAGGTCCCCATGAGGAAACAAGCTTATAAATCATACAGAATGAGTTTTTTTGAGGAAGTAAAAATGCACAAAGTTTCCTGTAAGGGGTAGGTTTAGGGGGTAGGGTTGGTGTAGGGCGATAGCACATACAGTTTGTACAGTATAAAAACCATTACGCCTATGGAATGTCCCCATAAAACATGGAAACACAACATGTGTGTGTGTGTTTTTTGTGTGAGTGTGTGAGTGAAAGTGTCCGTGCCATTCGCTTAATACAGTCGTCTCTCTAATTTAGATGCTCTTAGTGTTCCAGAGGCACATCTTCAACAGTCGCACATATAATAACATACCTGTGCCGTCTGGTTAAACAAAAGAGCCTTTAAAGAGACTTTACCGCAGACACGTCGAACACCTCTGAGATGCATTCTAGAGCTATTCTTAGAAATCATAAAGCATCCTTAATACACTGGCTAAAGCGCAGCAACATGTGTTATGATGGGGGTGTTTCATGAAGGACAGCATGGTGGGTGGGTGCACAA
Source organism: Sinocyclocheilus anshuiensis (assembly GCF_001515605.1). Classification (NCBI taxonomy): domain Eukaryota; kingdom Metazoa; phylum Chordata; class Actinopteri; order Cypriniformes; family Cyprinidae; genus Sinocyclocheilus; species Sinocyclocheilus anshuiensis. Next base: position 1,312,198 of record NW_015546098.1, on the reverse strand, counting down.
AATATGCAAGATATGTCATTTAATTGATGCTATGAGGCAGCGCATTAAACAAGTCTAAACATTCAGGATTTATTTATGCATTCAATTATAAATACACAATGACCAGTATATACTTGTGTATTATATGGAATTCCACCACTGAATTCTGACTGAATTCTCACAATTCTGACTTTATAACTCGCAATTGCATGCTGTAAAGTCAGAATTGTGTTATAAACATGCAATTCTGAGAAAATCGCTATTCTGACTTTATTTCTCGGAATTGTAAGTTTATATCACGCGATTCTGAGTCAGAATTGCTAGAAAAAAAAATCAGAATTGTGAGATAAAAAGTCACAATTACCTTTTTTATTTTTTATTCAGTGGTAAAAAATGGGCTTCCATATGTATTATATTGTGATTTTTTTTTTAACAGTGTGGCTGACTGAATCACGGAATCCAATCCTAAAAATGGAATTTACTGTAAGACATGGAATGTCTCGGAATTTGTCAAATCTTGGATGAATAAATCAAAAGTAGTGCTGTACACTTAATGAAATCTCTATAGTGTAGTCGGCATATCACATACACACAACTTGTCTTCACAACAACCCATCAAAATAAAAGTCAGTTTAACTTGAAGAAATTTTGACAGAAATAAATGTACATCTCAAAGTAATAATAATAATAATAATAATACAATTATTAAAACTTTATTTAATTCTATTTTCTTTTGTGTTTAAATATTAACATTTAAATCTTCATTTGATTACATTTTAAAAGTTAATGTTTTATGCCTTCATCTGATTAACTCTGTTTTTGATAATAAATTTGTATTAAATCATACATCCAGAAAAAATTAAAACAGGAAACACAGAATCTATGCATACATTATACTTATATACATAAGCAAAGAAACTGTTGTTACATTTGATACGTTTTATGATTTCAGCTAATTAGATGTGTTAATTTTGATTACTACAATTTAATGAAATCCAGAAAAATGAAAGCGGAAAAAGCAGAATCCAGAAAAATGAAAACAGAAGTTCCAGTGACATCAAAGAATACAAACTGTAGTAAGCATATGCTTAATCACTGTTTGAGGGGGTCTTTGGGAACTTTTCTTCACTTTAAGAGGCCCAAAAAGTTTGAGAACCCCTGGTCTAATTTGATTGGTTCAGCATTCCAACAGTACTGATAATTAGTAAAGCACTGGACATTCTTGTTCATGTGACGACGCTGTAATGTTCTCTGTTACATAGACTCAATCTTACAGTCAGCAGGCTAAGACAAGATTTGAGCAAATACTTTTCTAATTTTGCGTCCACATAATTCAGCTATTCTGAGAATGAAAATGATACTCCGTTATCCTGCACTATAAAAAAATACCGTGAATTTAACAGTAAAAACTGTAAAAATGCTACAGTAAAAACCTGTTAAATGGTTAATGGTAAATTCCCCTACTATATACGGTGAAAAACTGTATTGGACATTACCGACACGTACCGTTTTTACGGTAGTATACCGTTTTTGAAAGTGAAAAAGACCGTATAATTTACAGTGAATAACCGTAAATTGACATTCCCAGAATTCCCTGCGTTACATTTCAAATTTGATGTTTTTTTTGTTGAAATAACTATGTTTCTTCTTAGTTTTTTCTTATCAGTTTTGTATATTAGGGTTGTGTGTCACACCTAATGTTGTTAAATTAATGTTTATTGCATTATTTCAGTTTCACGTTGGTATATGGTATATTAACATTATATCAGTTAATGAAATTACGGTATTTAACAGTAAATTTAAGTTAAAACCGTAAAACCTAAAAGGTTGCTACCATATTTTTTTTACGGTAAAATTCCAGCAACCACAGCTGCCATTTTTTTACCGTAAATTTTACGGAATTTTTTTTTTACAGTGTGGAGCTGATAAGATGTTCTGCAATAAAAGAACCTCATGCATAAAAATGTGAAAAAATGTTCTGTTTGTTTAAACTTGTATCTGGGTCAAGAAAAGTGATCACCTGCACAGGATCCTCGTCTACTTTCACCTGTCCAGCGATCTCCATCATGTCCAGGGCCAGGTGACAGATGGATTTTGCATGATGGGTGCAGGGCTCCGGAAGACCACTCACGGTCATGTACTTATCACCAACAGTCTCCACCTGTCAGAGAATAGAGAGATGGTTTAAAACCAGAGACCAAAAAAAATAGCTAATGTGCCTGCGGGTACAATGAACCTCAAAGGAGCTACACTGGGATATTTTAGGTTTCCTAGCCCAATTTTATATTTAACACATTTAACACTAACCTACCTGATGCAATAATATTTGCACAACATGTATATGCACTGCCTGGCCAAAAAAGCCATCTGGATTTAAATAAGCAAATACAGATGAGTCTAGGATTGAATCATTATTGCAGTGATTAATATGTTTCTGGCATGTTGTGTGTTTGGCAACAATTATTTAACCATAACTGATGCAGTGTGTATCTTTTCATTTCTCAAACAACCGTGTCAGAAGACGTAACCATGAACATATTCCATATGCAAAAATTCATCAGGCTCAAACTGTGAAAGACTGGCCACCAGAGTCCTGACCGTAACCCCATTTAAAAAATTGGAAGGCGACGAGCCTTACACTGTAAGTTGATGAGTTGATTTATCTGTGTTTTAATATGCCTCTGGTCAAAGAGCTTTATTTTAGTTGGATGCCGAGGCTTTTTAGGTCGAGTAGAATCTACGATCTCTGACTCAGTTCGTTTGCTGGCTTCCATGGCTGCAATACGCTGTGTTTTCCACCAACTGGCAACCCGGCGTGTGGAAATCCTATTGGTTAAACTGGCAGTGGGCAGAGTCACACAGACCAAAACAAAACCAGACATCCCGACAAGGAACGCACAATTTAAAGCAGAATAACTGGCTGTAGCGTTATTTTTCAGAGAAACAAGTTTGTGAACTTGTTTTCTAAATATCTGCAAACATATTATGGTATTTTTATACCTTATGACAGTCAAAAAATTAAATACAGCACCTTTAAAAGGAACATGCCAGAAATGTATTAATCACTGCAACAATGATCCAATCCTAGACTCTTCAGTATTCACTTATTTAAATCCAAACGGTGATTATTATTATTATTATTATTTTTATTTTTTTTTAAATTTTTTGGTCAGGCAGTGTATTTACTTAACATTTTTAATCATCATGTATTGATTAATGGATATCCAAGATGAGAAATTAATTTAACTGACTCATTAAACCATTTAACGATATTTTGTGGCCTTGACTGTCAGATAACAACTGGTCTTAATTTGTGATATGAATACAGCCAAATAAAATTACAAAATGAAGCTATCATCCAAGATAGCCAATTTTAGGACACTTTTGATTCATCCAAGTTTTCCTGACAATGCACACTGCAAATGTTGCCAGTTTAACTCCTCGTGTTTTGTTCTCCCACCTCATACCCATCACAACAACGTCTAAAGAGAGAGCCCAGTCCTTCATGAGACCTTTGGATCATGTAGATACAATTGGCTTAAAGTAAATATTGCTTTTTTTGATGAGCCAGCCTTGAAATTCTACCTGTCCGCTTTGTTTAGTTAGCAAAGCTACATGAAGTGCATTCTACGCCTAGGACGTAAATCAAGGACATGTTCTCATGCCCTTGTTTTTAAGAGAGCATTGTACATGATGTGTTGGTGATAAAGTACCGGCTAAAAGGCACAGAAAGTTAATAAATCTACAGAAAAAACAAAACCATGGCTGTTAATGGTTGTTCTGGAAGTTCTAAATCCAGCATGTGAAATTATTTGAAAATTACTATGATTTTTTTATGGGTATGATAAATTCACAACATTCTATTTTAAGCTAAACTTGAGTATTATAGCTCACATTTTAAAGCAGAAGTAGTAATTACACGTAGCATCTGGCACCTGTGCATGAATTTGCACTTTCAGCTGAAACTGGATTTGTGGGTGATGCAACTGTTCAGTTGATTTCCGCTCATAGTAAACATGACAACATGGACAGGTAGAAAGAAGAAAAAAAAAAACATTGTAAAATCACAGCCACTGTGGTATAGAGCATTCAAAGCTCAGTTAATTAGCGGAAACAAACTTGCAAAAGACAGACAGAGACAAAGGGAGAGCTAAGGATTAAAGTACACGAAGCAAACAAAGGAACTGATGAGTTAATTAACGAGGCAACAGGTGAACAGAATGAAACTTGGTCATGGGGAAAACACAAAGAGACAGAAACAAAGCATTCATGTAACAGTAAGGCAGATACAATGCTTACAATACACCACAGGACAAGAACGGAAAAACAAGTGACAAGCCATTTTGTACAGAAATCAATGCATAAAAGATTTTATGCTTATAAAGTACCTTGAAGAAAAAGGCATCAATTTTTCTGCAAAGCTACAAAAACTTTTTTAATGTTCACTGTAGCTTAAAGCCAAAGTTATCAAATATATCAGTATTGTTGTTTGATTAAAGCCTCTGGTGAATTTAATTAGTAAATTCAATGTGCTTCTCTTGTATCCCAGTATTTTTATATGCACTCTGTGTTGCCTAAAGCAAAGTTTAATAAATAAAAAAATCAGCCCACATAAGATTCAATCTGCCACTTGACCTAAAAGAAGCTTCACACCCTGCTCTAAATATAGTCATTCATTTATTAATTAGGAACGTCATAAAAGATTTATCATAAAACGATGCATCATAAAGATTTTTTGTCTTTGAACTTTGTAGCTGAACTTTTGTACACAGTGACACTTTATTACTGTTAGCTTGCTGAAAGTGACTTTGAAATTACAGTAGATTTTTATATTTTGCACCTTGCAAGTTATAATGCGTTAACGTTTGTGGCTAACACATATTTGACAAGAGTTGTCATTTTTGTCAAGATATTTTTAGCCCAGTCACAATCATAGAGTTATTTCTGTTGTGTGCTGAAGATCTCTGGATATGGCCAAAAATATCTCCGTCTATGTCTGCGAGCATGGTTACAAAGGTTTTTTAATGCGTCTATCAATCCTCAAGCACTAAACAAAAACGCGGATCCAAATGTCAAGTTCCAGATTGAAATTCACTCACCTTATACACATAAGGATTCTTCCGAGAATCCGTGAGAATGTCAAATCTGGTGTAGATGTCATTGAGCAGATTGACGATTTTAATGGCTCCCTCTGCTGATGCGTGTTTGCTGCAGAACGCATTGAACCCGACGATGCCGCTGAAAAGAATGGTCACGTTGTCGTACCGTTTAGCAGGCACGGGCCGCTTGTGCCGAAGTTCATTGGCGACAGACGGAGGTAGAACCGAATACAGCAATCTGAAACAAAGAGGCATCATCATTATCATGTGCACTCTTGAAAAATACGCATTCATTGCATTCAATGTCACTGGATGGGAAATCTGTCACATTTGTTGTAGTCATTCAAAGCGATGCATTTGTTTACTTCAGTTGTTAGAATACCTATATTATTTAATCTAATACAAAATGAATCCTTTTGTGAAATTCACTTCAACTGACCATGGGATAATGCGCATCATTTCTACATTTTTACATACTGTACTTTCCCAGAAGGTTGAGTGCTAATTATCCAGAGTAGTTTGAGTACTGGCTCTCTACATTTAGACATTCACACATCTGTTCGGTTCTTATTCTGTACTGCTGATGGGAAAACACAAATACTAACGTCTGTAATCAAAAGGCACTTCAGATCTCTCAGTTATACAACTGATGAAAGCCAACATCACAGCTCTATCTATCTATCTATCTATCTATCTATCTATCTATCTATGAATCTATCTATCTATCTATGAATCTATCTATCTATCTATCTATATATGAATCTATCTATCTATCTATCTATCTATCTATCTATACATTAAATATAAATCTTTTGTAGCGTTGTTAATCTATTTATGTTTTTTTAAATCAGTTTACAAGAATGTATCCTTGTTGAATAAAAGTATTGACTTTTTTTTTTTTTTCTTATTGACCCCAAACTTTTGAACAGTAATATGTTTTTGGCATATTACTGCTGCACAATAAAATGCTGCTTTTGGCAGCAAATGTTCTTCATCTCAGACTCCCAGTCTGCCCAGTAACACTGTAAAAAATTAATCATGGGTCTTGTAATTTTCATTTACAGTTTTTCTCAATTGCTTTGGCTCAATTCTTGAAATGTTTTGGGTGAGTAACTACATTTTGCAGACATGCAATAAAGTTCTGAAGTTCCAGCAAACAGTTGTGACATTTGCACTCACAGTTTAGAGAATGTTAAGATTGTTTCGAAAAATGTGCCAAAGCAATTGAGAAAAACTGTAAAAAATTAAGGTGATAATTAAAAATAGTGTGTATATTTCATTAAAGAAATTGCGGTTCAGTGTTGCATAGAAAATATTGAGAACTTTTCACTAATGAAACCAAGAGATATGTTTTCCTCATTTTTTTTTAAGGAAACTTAAGCAGTTTTGAGGCTTGAATTGAGGAACTGATTAAACTGAAAAATGCAAGTTTCAGTGCAGGACACCTGCTAGTGAAGATAAGGCTGCACTATTCAGCACATTCAGAACACGGCCCATTTGTTTACCTGTTATCAACAAGTCACAGGTTTCCAAGAAATGTATGTGACCTAACACTACTGAAAAAAACAAGAATGTAAATTTGAAATGAACTATAAAAAACATGCTTACCAGGACATAACCACACGTCAGTTACTCAAAGCAATGTAATTTGCAACACAAATGAGAAAATAACCTAGTCCGTATTCAAATGTGTATGAAAATTATGAGCCCATTCCTCGGAATTCCAGTCATGTTTTAAATTCTAAAATGTAACACTTGCACACAGGCGGCCGTGTAGCTCTAGCTGGTATTTACTGTCTGTGTGGATGACAGAGAAGGTCTCTGGTGATGTTCAAGGTTCTCCAGCAGATTTAATTAAAGCAATAAGCCCCGTGAAGCCGTGGTTTACAATGAATTTATAACAGCTAAGGGGCGTTGTTAGGTACGATGAGAAGCGGAGTTATAATATATACCCCCTTAGCTGTTATAAATTCACTGTAAACCACGGCTTCACAGGGCTTATTGCTTTTATAAAACGGTTATTCCATATATGTAGTAAGGTTTCACAAAATAAAACAGAGCAAATAAAGTGTAATGATATTAATAAAAACAGTATTCTTCCACCAAACAATGTAGCTCCTCAGAAACAGTTGTGGTTGCAACAAAGTGGTTGCCGAGCAACACACAAACGTAAACAAAGGTGTATGTTACTTTGTAGAGTTATTTACAACAGCTTCAAACGTGGCTCAGCCAATCACAATCAAGCACCGGAACTCTCTGTTTTATAAAAACAAACACAGAGCTCACAGACCGAGGCTCCCCATGGAGAGCGCAAATACAGCCTCATTTTCCATCTTAAAAAGCTATACGCAGGGGAAACGATCAATCAGCGAAACCAATATCACGCTTATTTTTTATCATAAGCCTTGCGACAGTCTATGCGGCATTATATCACCAAACTACAGACTCAGAGCTTAGGGCTTTAGGTTGCCATCTAGGTTTGGGCCTTAGTCATTAGAGCTAAAATTGACCTTAGTCGTATTACTCAGTGTACTGGTCTGGATCCGGGTCTCGCACATGGTCTCGGATCAGACTACAGTCTGTTTCCATCAAACGCCCATTTAGACAGGAAGAGATGGTCTGATTGACATGTAATGTAATTTACAGATTACTGTACAAAGGTAATGATGACATGCAGAGGAGATGAGCCGCTTATTTTATTTCTCGGGAAATTATTGTAAGCCCCACACAGACTCTCAAAGGTTTTCATTCAGTGAAGAAGGGATGGGAAGAAGCATAAAAAATATGTGACCCTGGAGCACAAAAGCAGTGTTAAGTCGCTGGGGTATATTTGTAGCAATAGCCAACAATACATTGTATGGGTCAGAATTATAGATTTTTCTTTTATGCCAAAAATCATTAGAATATTAAGTAAAGATCATGTTCCATGAAGATATTTTGTAAATTTCCTACTGTAAATATATCTAAACTTAATGTTTGATTAGTAATATGCATTGCTAAGAACTTCATTTGAACAACTTTAAAGATGATTTTCTCAATATTTAGATTTTTTTGCACCCTCAGATTCCAGATTTCAAATAGTTGTATCTCGGCCAAATATTTTCCGATCCTAACAAACCATACATCAATGGAAGCTTATTTATTCAGCTTTCAGATGATTATAAATCTCAATTTTGAAAAATTGACACTTAAGACTGGTTTTGTGCTCCAGGGTCACATATATCGGAAATTGAACAATACTACGTTTAATCTCATGATATTTTTGCAAGGAATATGATTAATCTATTACAGCTGAATTCACTGAAATCTTCCTCTAACTATACATTTTCATACAAAAATGTAGTGTGCTCATATTTATTTCCAAGATATAGAAAACAATAAAGTTTTTCGAATGGTAAAGATTAATTAAAGATGTTTTTTTTTTTTTTTTAATGTTTAATTCTAATTTGAATCAATAATTTAATGGCTTAAGTTAATACTACTTAATTTATTAATATATATAAGAATTATCTTTTTTATTAAAGATTTATTTGTGGAATTTTATGCATTTATTTCGACAGAACAGGAAGTGATGTGAGAGAGGGGGACAGGATCGGGAAAGGTCAAGCGAGTTGGCTTGCTTTCACAAAAACATTTCATTTAAACCAATAGGTTAAGGCGTTAACTTTGAGATCCCTAATTGTACTTACATATTCAATAATAATAATAATCACCATCGAGTTGGGTTCCATGTGTAACTGGAAAATGGGCTAAGCTAAAATTGGCCAAAATGAAGCCTGAGCCCACTTTTATGGCCAGTAAAAACTAAACTGATGAAAAGATGAAAATAACTTAATTCTCTTTGATTTGACATCTTCCCTGGCTGTGTTATTGCACTTTCCGGATTGTGGGTCTCTACTGATTATCATCTACAGTAGATACTAGTAAGAATAGAAAACGAAAATGAATGACATAAATACGGAACATAACACACAAAACTTCAGGATAAAGACATTCTGAGTTCATTCAATTTTCCAAACAACAGTATTTATTGCTATATAAAATAATCCAGGTACCATTGCATAATAATATTTACAGTCCATGTTTAAATGTTTAAAAATGTTTAAAAATGTATGTGAATACGTCTAAACAAGTTCTAAACACCGAATTGGAGTAGAGTTTTATTGGTGCAGCAATATATCTCATAACATAGCCATAAGACCATATTTTTATATTTACAACCTTCAACCCTTAAAAATAAATCAGAATGATGTAGGATGTTCACAATTCTGACTTTTTTTTTTACGAATTCACATCTCAGAATTCTTTTTTTCCTTTACTTTTTTCCTGACTTTTCTCAGAATTGCGTGATATACACACTTGCAGTCCTGAGAAATAAAGTCAGAACTGCAAGATATACTGTAAGTCAGAGTTGTGAGATATAAAGTCGCAACTGTGTGTTATGAAATCAGAACTGAAAGACTTGCAATTCTGAGAAATAAAGTCAGAATTAAGTCTGAGTCATAAAGTCATATTTGCGTGATACAAAGTTGCAATTTCGAGTTATATAGTCATATAGTTATATACTCAAGGTTGTGAGATATAAACTCGCAGTTGTAAGAAAATAGTATTTTTTTCCTCAGAATTGGACTTTTGCAAGTTTATATCTCACAATTCTGAGAAAAGAAGTGAGAATTGTGAGAAAAAGACAGAATTGCAAGATACATAACTCGCAATAGTGAGTTTATATCTCACAATTCTGACTTTATAACGTGTAATTGCAAGTTTAAATCATGCAAATCTAAGAAAAAGTCACAATTGTAAGTTTATATCACTCAATTCAGAGGAAAAACGTAACTCACAAACTTCATAACTCACCATTGTGAGTTTACATCCCACAATTCTGACTTTGTAAATCGCAATTGCCAGCTTATATCTGACTTAAAAGTCAAAATTGTGAGATATAAAGTCGCAATTGTGTGTTATGAAATCAGAACTGCAAGACTTGCAATTCTGAGAAATAAAGTCAGAATTAAGTCTGAGTCATAAAGTCATATTTGCGTGATACAAAGTTGCAATTGCGAGTTATAAAGTCAGAATTGTGAGATATAAAGTCGCAGCTGTGTGTAATGAAATCAGAACTGCAAGACTTGCAATTCTGAGAAATAAAGTCAGAATTAAGTCTGAGTCATAAAGTCATATTTGCGTGATACAAAGTTGCAATTGCGAGTTATAAAGTCAGAATTGTGAGATATAAAGTCGCAACTGTGTGTAATGAAATCAGAACTGCAAGACTTGCAATTCTGAGAAATAAAGCCAGTCATAAAGTCATATTTGCATGATATAAAATTGCAATTGCGAGTTATATAGTCAAAATTGTGAGATATAAAATCGCAATTGTGTGTTATGAAATCAGAACTGCAAGACTTGCAATTCTGAGAAATAAAGTCAGAATTAAGTCCGAGTCATAAAGTAATATTTGCATGATATAAAGTTGCAATTGCGAGTTATATAGTCAAGACTGTGAGATATAAACTCGCAGTTGTAAGAAAATAGTATTTTTTTCCTCAGAATTGGACTTTTGCAAGTTTATATCACACAGTTCTGACTTTGTAAATCGCAATTGCCAGCTTATATCTGACTTAAAAGTTAGATTTGTGAGATACAAACTTTTTTTATTTTAAACGGGCTTCCGCAGAGGACTGACCTGTCTGTCTTCTTCTTCTCATCCTCCAGGGCTCGGAGCGTGTGCTGCAGACGGTCGGTCAGGATCTCCAGCTCCTGGGTCAACTTGTACTCCTCGCGAAACTGCTCCCCCAGTAGCACAAGGTCACGGGTGGCGTCATGAAGAGGAATATCACTCAGGTACAGACCTCTCCTCGTCAGATCATCCAGATTCATAACACTGATATACGCAAATGACAAAACACTGGATCAGGCCTATCAATCGAGATATCAAAACGTCAAACAAAATGTTACTCAGTCTCCACAAAACTTCAGTAAAGTTGACCCTAACATATACCAATATAGCAGTCCCATCAGAACATATTTCCACCACATGTCTCATAATACGAAATCAAAGCCTCTGATTCAATCGATTCAATCTAAACCAGCGGGAAAGACACATATTACTTCAGTAGATTTGGCTTATAAGGGGCCAGTAAAAACATTTATTAGAAAATAACCAAATTCTTGCTGTCCATTACGTTTGATTTAGGAGGCAATGAACAAAAATGTACTGTACTTATTTAATAAATAACAAGCAGTAATGATGTTTACGTTACACTTTATGCTATTCCTTCAAAAAAAGCTGTATTAAATGTATAAATTAGTGCTGTCAAACGATTAATCGCGATTAATCGCATCTAAGATAAAAGTTTTTGTTTACATAATATATGTGTGTGTACTGTGTTTATTTATTATGTATATATAAATACCCACACATACAGTATATATTTTGAAAATATTTACATGCATATACATTTATATTATTATATTATATATAAATATATTTAATATATAAACATTTTTCTTAAATATATACATGCATGTGTTTGCATTTATATATACGTAATAAATATACACAGTGCACACACATATATTATGTAAACAAAAACATTTATTTTGGATGTGATTAATCGCGATT
>NW_015546098.1:1292998-1299701 GCF_001515605.1 Sinocyclocheilus anshuiensis | reverse complement strand
TTTATATCTCACAATTCTGACTTTATAACGTGTAATTGCAAGTTTAAATCATGCAAATCTAAGAAAAAGTCACAATTGTAAGTTTATATCACTCAATTCAGAGGAAAAACGTAACTCACAAACTTCATAACTCACCATTGTGAGTTTACATCCCACAATTCTGACTTTGTAAATCGCAATTGCCAGCTTATATCTGACTTAAAAGTCAAAATTGTGAGATATAAAGTCGCAATTGTGTGTTATGAAATCAGAACTGCAAGACTTGCAATTCTGAGAAATAAAGTCAGAATTAAGTCCGAGTCATAAAGTAATATTTGCATGATATAAAGTTGCAATTGCGAGTTATATAGTCAAGACTGTGAGATATAAACTCGCAGTTGTAAGAAAATAGTATTTTTTTCCTCAGAATTGGACTTTTGCAAGTTTATATCACACAGTTCTGACTTTGTAAATCGCAATTGCCAGCTTATATCTGACTTAAAAGTTAGATTTGTGAGATACAAACTTTTTTTATTTTAAACGGGCTTCCGCAGAGGACTGACCTGTCTGTCTTCTTCTTCTCATCCTCCAGGGCTCGGAGCGTGTGCTGCAGACGGTCGGTCAGGATCTCCAGCTCCTGGGTCAACTTGTACTCCTCGCGAAACTGCTCCCCCAGTAGCACAAGGTCACGGGTGGCGTCATGAAGAGGAATATCACTCAGGTACAGACCTCTCCTCGTCAGATCATCCAGATTCATAACACTGATATACGCAAATGACAAAACACTGGATCAGGCCTATCAATCGAGATATCAAAACGTCAAACAAAATGTTACTCAGTCTCCACAAAACTTCAGTAAAGTTGACCCTAACATATACCAATATAGCAGTCCCATCAGAACATATTTCCACCACATGTCTCATAATACGAAATCAAAGCCTCTGATTCAATCGATTCAATCTAAACCAGCGGGAAAGACACATATTACTTCAGTAGATTTGGCTTATAAGGGGCCAGTAAAAACATTTATTAGAAAATAACCAAATTCTTGCTGTCCATTACGTTTGATTTAGGAGGCAATGAACAAAAATGTACTGTACTTATTTAATAAATAACAAGCAGTAATGATGTTTACGTTACACTTTATGCTATTCCTTCAAAAAAAGCTGTATTAAATGTATAAATTAGTGCTGTCAAACGATTAATCGCGATTAATCGCATCTAAGATAAAAGTTTTTGTTTACATAATATATGTGTGTGTACTGTGTTTATTTATTATGTATATATAAATACCCACACATACAGTATATATTTTGAAAATATTTACATGCATATACATTTATATTATTATATTATATATAAATATATTTAATATATAAACATTTTTCTTAAATATATACATGCATGTGTTTGCATTTATATATACGTAATAAATATACACAGTGCACACACATATATTATGTAAACAAAAACATTTATTTTGGATATCGCGATTAGCGATTAATCGTTTGACAGCACAAGTAGAAGTAGAGGCTGCCTGTCCAAATACACTTTAACAATGTGATTTTTATTTTGGATGTGATTAATCGCGATTAATCGTTTGACAGCACAAGTAGAAGTAGAGGCTGCCTGTCCAAATACACTTTAAAAAGAGACAATGTGATTTTTTTTTTCTTTAAGTAGCTATTTCTACCTGATAAACCACTTAAAAATGACCTTTGTTGGTGTAGCATAATATAGTCAGGTCGATTCTGTCAAATTAAACACTATTTTTTTTACCTAAAACATTAATTTAACTGTAGAAGTGACCAGTGCTAGGTAGATTACTTATAAATTGTCGCCTGTAGTTAATGATTACAGATTACATGATGAACATTGTAGTTAGTAACGTAACTGGGGAGAATCAATAAATTATGAATAATTTACTGCCATTGTGTGAATAACATGTAATCATGTAATCAATAAAATAGTAACTGATCTGAGCATTTTAAAATGTAACATCGTAGTACTTAATTTTTGGAATCTGATTACATAATCCAGATTACATGTAATCGGTTACAATCCAGCACAGGAAGTGACCACATGAAGCATATTTTTAGGTTATCCATGTTGACTACATTTTTAAATCTAGCCTTCAAAAATTGCTTTATGTGCTAACATCTAATTTAGAATATTTTAGTTTTTTTTTTTTTTTTTTTTTAAATGATGTCAAGCTCCAAGCTCTAAGCATTGACATTTTTTCAATATTTGTAATAATAATAATAATAATAATAATAATAATAATAAATATCACCGAATCAACTTGACTACATTACGTTACATGAAATTAAAATCATTTTAAAGATTGGTCCAAGTAGAAATAAGGCATTATGGTAACGACTGTATGTTACCAATTTAAGCCGTGTTTAAAAATCAGAACTGATGCAATTAGTTTAAGCCACCAAAATTACTAATTTGCTTTGTTGATTTTATTTCACAGCCTCAGCCATCTACCTTGGTGAGCACAGGAAAAGGATGTTCTCCGTCTCAGGAAGTGAGATCATCTGGCCCTTCAGTCTGAGACAGCTGATCTCTGTTCCTGTGAGTTCATCTTCACTCTCTGCAGTCTCTACGTTCAACAGGCCCTCCTACATAAAGCCATAAACAAACCTCGTGTCGTGTAGTTTCATTACAATACATTTCAAATTTCATTTTTTTTAAACATGCACTGTTATTCTTGTTTTTGTATCAGGTGTGTCACAATATGCTGGTACTGATGATAATCGTTATATTTAAAAAAATGAAATATCGTTATCGTGTTAATTAGCAGTGTCACGATATACAGGTATTGACGATAATCGTTATATTTAAAAAATGAAATATCTTTATCGTGTTAATTAGGGGTGTCATAATATACAGGTATATTCGATGATCATATTTAAAAAATTAAATATCGTTATCGTGCTAATTAGTGGTGTTGTGATATACCGGTATTGACAATAATCGTGATATTTAAAAAAATAAATATTGTTATCATGGTAATCAGGGGTGTCGCAATATACCGGTATTGACGATAATCGTTATTTAAAAAAAATTAAATATCATAATCGTGTTAATTAGGGATGTCGCAATATACCAGCATTGACGATAGTCGTGATATTTAAAAAATGAAATATAGCTATTGTGATAATTAGGGGTGTCGCGATATACAGGTATTAACGATAGTCATGATTTTCAAAATATGAAATATCGTTATTGTGATAATTAGGGGTGTCGTGATATGCCGGTATTGATGATAATCGTTATATTTAAAAAATGAAATATCGTTATCATGTTAACTAGGGGTGTCATAATATACAGGTATATTCGATTATCGTTATATTTTTAAAAATGAAATATCGTTATCATGTTAATTATCGTGTCGCAATATACAGGTACTGACGATAGTCGTGATATTTAAAAAATGAAATATCGTTATTGTGATAATTAAGGGTGTCGCGATATACCGGTATTGACAATAATCGTTATTTCTTAAAAATGAAATATCATTATTGTGTTTATTAGCTGTGTCGCGATATACAGGTAGTGACAATAATCGTTGTATTTTAAAAATTAAATATCGTTATCGTGTTAATTAGCGGTGTCGCGATATACAGGTACTGACGATAGTCGTGATTTAAAAAAAATTAAATATCGTTATCATGGTAATTAGCGGTGTCACGATATACAGGTATTGACGATAATCGTTATATTTAAAAAATGAAATATCGTTATCATGGTAATCAGGGGTGTTGCAATATATCGGTATTGATGATAATCGTTATTTAAAAAAAATCAAATATCATAATCGTGTTAAATAGGGATGTCGCAATATACCGGCATTGACGATAGTCATAATATTTACAAAAATTAAATATTGTTATTGTGATAATTAGGGGTGTTGCGATATACCGGTATTGACGATAGTCGTAATATTTACAAAAATGAAATGTTGTTATTGTGATAATTAGGGGTGTTGCGATATACCGGTATTGACGATAATCGTTCTATTAAAAAAATTAAATATCGTTATCGTGTTAATTAGCAGTGTCGTAATATACAGGTATTGACAATAATCGTGATATTTAAAAAATGAAATATCGTTATCGTGATAATTAGCGGTGTCACGATATACCGGTATTAACGATAATCATGATATTTCAAAATGAAAAGTACACAGCTCTAAACTCTCACGTGTAATTGATGTATCGTTCATACTCGCACAGAAAGTCCACAAGTGAGACTCATAGGAGTACGAAAACAACTTTCCATGAAATCCATTATACGGACAAATAAATCCAGCTATCACTGTAGCCGAATAAAATGCAGAAGAAATGTTTTGACTGACGAAAAATTAAGAGAATTATCACACCATTGCAACAGTATTTGGTTTATCTGTGTTCTTTAAGCCTTCTTTTTTTTTATAAGGATAATGTATATTTATAATACAATGATAGCCTTTATTGCCTTTATCACTGTATAGAATACTATGAAATAATATAATTTCTGCCTGATACGAAGCCACATCAGTTCAGAAAGAAGTTATTTCAAACGCTCAATTGACGCTATAACGTGAGTTTGGAGTAAAACTGTGTTGGTATTCTCATCAATTGTTGTACTTTTCTTGTAGCTTTGAATCCACTGAACGGTTAAATATGAATTTGACTGATAGCATATTTCATATTTCTATAGATATCGCAATAATTATTTTGTCCACCATGAACGTGTAGTTACAAATCTGATATTGTGACAGCACTAATTTGTATATGAGTGTGTGACATGTACTGTAGAACTAGTAAACACAATTTATGTCAGAAACTAACAACATTGTAGTGAATGAGTGTTGGTGGTTTTATATCAGATGTATTTTGGGGCAGACAGACCTTACTCCGCAGCACAAAGACGGTGTTGATGTGAGACAGAATGCCATGGAAACTGAAGTCTATGTGCGGCCGCACCAGAGAAAACACTGAGGACAGGTTACAGACGCCAGGTTGCAGCTGGAAGATGACACACATCACTTCACATTGTTCTCCATCATTTCAATAATAGACAATCATTTTTGAGCAGACGAACCTGCGGCAGAACTCTGAAGATAGCATTGCCACACTGTGTGAGCATGAGCTCCCTGTCGAACATCAGGTGGAACGGGAAAGCCTTGCAGAAGGTATAAGGACTGATCCGCGTTTCTTGAGTCCCGTTCTCCTCGAAACCATCCAGGTCTTCATAAAACGCCTCCTCCTCCGAGTCCTTCTCCTCAATCAAGAACTTAATGTGA
Organism: Sinocyclocheilus anshuiensis; assembly: GCF_001515605.1. NCBI lineage: Eukaryota > Metazoa > Chordata > Actinopteri > Cypriniformes > Cyprinidae > Sinocyclocheilus > Sinocyclocheilus anshuiensis. Next base: position 1,294,426 of record NW_015546098.1, on the reverse strand, counting down.
TCACATTCTTCACTCTTCTGCTGAATGACCTGGAACACCCCACAAATAACACATTTAGAGTCTGGTGGAAATTGCATTTCCAAACATTAAATGTGGAACCCCACAGTGTGAAGATCATGGACTGATACAGGGTTATCATTAACTAAAACCATTAAAAAATCACTTGAAATAACACAAACATTAACTGAAACAATGTAACATGTATTTTATTTTAGCCAGTGGCCATGCAACATTTCTCATTTTCATTTAAGTACTAAAATACTAAATAAACTAAAAGCTAAATCTTAATAAAAACTATATAGATATTAATAAAAATGACAAAAACACAAAACAAAAATTCTAAAACTAACTAAAATTAAAATGAAAACAGAAAAAAAGAAAAAGAAAATCTAATTCAAATATCATTAATAATAGTCAATAATAGTGTTTAGAATTTGTTTTAATAAACTCTTGTTTTACTGTATGCATATATATATATATATATATATATATATGTGTGTGCATATATACAGTTTAATTAAATCAATTGTATTCATTCATTTATTTATGCATTTATTTTATGCATTTATTTATTTATCTATTGATTTTATTATCTTACATATGTGCTGGTTATGTTCTGTACTGCTTATGATTCATTTTTAAACCAAAACTCCAGTAAAAATAAAAACTAAACAAAACACTAATTTTGTAAAAAACAAAACAAAAAAACAATACATGTGAATGAGGCCAATCTGTAAATAATAGCCACAAGATATAAACATAAACAATGTGTGGTGTTAACATGATTTTAGTGTGGGGGGGGGGAAGGTTTTTTACAACTTTTTTACAATTGTGTCTAAAATGACTAAATGATTTAAACAGCTTCACAGTTAAAATAAGTTTTAACAGAATAATAATAATAATAGACTAGAACAGAATAATAACAGAATGCAATAACTTGCGTGTATAAACTTATAAGCTACATATTTTTATTTTTTAGCATTGTCAGCATTATGCCACAAATGCTGTTGACTGAGATTAGCTCGTTTTGAACCCAGAATATTCCTTTAAAGAACACAAATGAAAGTGTCTGCATCTTCTGTCAAGTGCTAAGGATCAGCGATCTCATTCCTGAGTCCTCGCATCGCATGTAGACTAAGCAAAGAGAAAGTTAGAGCTTCAAGCGCGTCTGAGTGTTTAATAAAGGAGAATGTTTAGTGTATTTAAGTAGGAGTCAAATACAGAAATAACTTTAGGATTTTTTACGTAATGAAGACACTGTTTGCAGACACTGTTTTCTCTTCAGCAATATCACTGAAAATGGCCCTAAAAGCTGTTTTACTGTAGACTCATATCAGTGACGTCAAGTCGCTGTCTCTTTGCCCTGCTGTCACCATGACGACGATGGCTAAGTTTCACACTAAGCCCAGATGGAGAGAGATGGAGAGA
>NW_015546098.1:1287553-1291883 GCF_001515605.1 Sinocyclocheilus anshuiensis | reverse complement strand
AGAGACAGAGAGAGAGAGAGTGAGGGAGAGAGAGAGAGAGACAGAGAGAGAGAGTGAGAGACAGAGAGACAGAGAGAGAGAGAGTGAGAGACAGAGAGACAGAGAGACAGAGAGACAGAGAGAGAGTCTGGGGGATGATTAGCTCTTATTGGCTGAGGGGGATTTAGTTGAAAAATATGGCCGAGACTGAAGTGAGGTGACAAAGAATAAACCGCAGGGAGTTCATCATAATGTTGTTTATCGATGAGCCTCTCTCGGTGAGAACGAGAGAAAATCTACCTCCAGTCATGTTTAGATGATTGCAGAATTTAGCACGCACATTACTGTTTGTTTGTCTTATTTTTATATATTTATACATGTTAATATATATATAGATTAAGATTATACGTGTATATATATATATATATATATATATATTTTATAGAGTAAGATTATACGTGTATATATATATATATATATATATATATATTTAATGTATATATATATATATACTTTTAAGAATTTCTTAAATTTAAACATGTTATTAAAAGAAGTCTCTTTTGCTCACCAAGGCTGCGTTTATTAAAAAGTAATATTGAGAAATATTATTACTAATATTATAATTAATTTAAAAGTTCGGTTTTCTCATTCAGTCTTATTTGAATATATTATACATGTTATTATATATAGATTAATTCATTTAAAAGTACAGTTTTCTCATCTAGTATATTGTAAAATGTTTATTCTTGTGAATTTTCAGTATCATTACCGCAGTCTTAATTTTCACGTTTATTATTATCAATGTTTTATTTATGATTCTTTAATGAATAGAAAGTTCAAACAGCATTTATTTGAAACAGATTATTTTTTTTCGTCTTTTCTGTCACTTTCAGTCAATGTAATGCATCCGTGCTGAATAAAAGTTCTAAGTTCTTTTCAAAAAAATCTATCTCTATGGGAGGACGCTCACAGCACAAGCAGACCTTCATCTCAATCTCAGTTCCATGAATCTGCTGCGCAACCGTCTTGATGATCCCAATGACGATGTCCTGAAGACCCTCTCTCTCAGAGTAATAGTGCAGAATGAGGTTGTTCCCTCGCTCCGCATCCGTGCAGCGGAAGGAGGGCGCGCGCATGCCGGGGTAGATGGTGCCTAGATGATCATGCAATGCATCCAGATTCTGAAGGAGAGAACAAGCTGATCTTAATGTGATGATGCAAAGAGCAGATTGCTGCTAAGCTGAACTGAGTGAGTATGAGGAAAAGCAGTGAAAAGCGGTTATCTAGTTTGCAGTTTGCAAAATGCTACTCAATATTTAAAGTAGTGAAATCAATCTACCCAATTGAAAAAGTGGTCAGCAACAATGAAGTTAGGCACACCTAATAAAGCAATAAGCCCCGTGAAGCCGCGGTTTACAGTGAATTTATAACAGCTAAGGAGCGTTGTTAGGTGCAACGCGAAGCGGAGCCTTAGCTGTTATAAATTCACTGTAAACCACGGCTTCACGGGGCTTATTGCTTTTATAAAACGTTTATTCCATATACGTAGTAAGGTTTCACAAAATAAAACGGAGCAAATAAAGTGTAATGATATTAATAAAAACAGTATTCTTCCACCAAACAATGTAGCTCCTCAGAAACAGTTGTGGTTGCTACAAAGTGGTTGCCGAGCAACACACAAACATAAACAAAGGTGTATGTTACTTTGTAGAGTCATTTACAACAGCTTTGAACGTGGCTCAGCCAATCAGAATCAAGCACCGGAACTCTCCGTTTTATAAACACAGATTTGCAACTAACCATAAATTTACACATACAATAAAGTGCAGTATTTAATTAAATTAATATTTAAACAAATAAATATAAATATAAAAATATATTATTACAATTATAATAAATATATATAAATATTTAATATATATGAAAATCAAAGTGTCTCTGTTTTTAAAGTTACTCCCTAACAATAATTTTTAATTTCACTATAGAAAAAGCGGTAACACTTTAAGGTTCATTAGTTAACTACTTTGGTTAACATGAACTAAGCATGAACAATACTTCTACAGCATTTATTAATCTTAGTTCATGTTAATTTCAGCATTTACTAATGCATTATTAAAAATAAAATTTGTGCTTGATAACATTAGTCAATGCACTGTGAATTAACACGAACAACTGTATTTTCCTTAACTAACATTAACAAAGATTAATAAATACTGTAATAAATGTATCGTTCATTTTTGTTCTTGTTAGTTAATACATTAACTAATGGAACCTTATTGTAAAGTGTTACCGAAAAGCTGTATGGAATTTTTCACAAAATGAAAAAAAGTTCTATAATTTACATTATTGCTTCACAAATTGGTCACAAAAAACAACAAAAGGACATTAAGGATTAATTAAAAAAATATATCTGATGATGTTATTGTCACTTATCTGCACTAACACACAACATGTCATTTTTATTGTTCAATCTAACAAAATAGCTTGAGACTCTTATTATTTCTAACTCTTCTAAAACTCAGCACACTACATGCAATGTGTGAAATAGAGAACAGACAGTGTTGCTCGTGTCACTTTCTCAACATTGCTGCTGCTGATTTTTGGGTGATAAAAACAGTAGCCTCTTACTTGTAAGAATTCACGGACATTGGAGCCCAGCACTCGGAGGATCGTGTCATAACCAGACTCCTGACAGAACTCAAAGAACATTTTCCCAAACATTTGCAAGATGCATCCGGCATCCATTTCTAGCGGAGAAGAAACCATATTTAAATCAACAGGCAAGAGAAAAAATGAAAAGATTTTTCAATTTAAACTATGTAATTTTTCTGCATTTCATTGTATAATACCAGTTAATCATGATGTTGTTCTCTCACAACAGAACATTTCTAACAGGCCACTTCTGAATTCTAAACCACTTCATAAGTAAATAAATCAATTTGATTTAGGTTTTAGCAAATGATTACCTCCATCTTTCCAAAACTACAACAAAAACAACCTTACTTAGCACTTTGCTTGCAGCAGCCACAAGGTCGTATGTTTTTGCATCTTCATAGATAATTCTGACCAGAAACTGTCCTTCTACATCAACCTGAGCCTCCCTCCTGAAAGAAACATACATATTAAAAAACATCAAGGATTTCCTATTACATCATTAAAACACTTTTAAAATAAAAAATACTTTTTTAAAATAAAATAATAATGGTAACACTTTGCAATAAGGTTCATTAGTTAACCTCATTAGTTAACATGAACTAAGAATGAACATACTTCTACTGCATTTATTAATCTTAGCTAATTTCAGCATTCACTAATGCATTATTAAAATGACAAGTTGTGCTTGTTAACATTAGTTAATGCACTGTGAACTAACATGAACAAACAATGAACGACTGTATTTTTCTAAACTAACATTAACAAAGATGCATAAATACTGTAGGACATGTATTGTTCATTCATGTTAGTTAACACTTTAATGTTAGGGTTGCAAAAAGGTGGAAAATTTCCAGTAAATTTCAGAAACATTCCAGGAATTTTTTTTTTGAATATTCCACGGATTTTTGGAAAATTACCGGAAATGTTCCACCCCTTTGCAACCCTAATGTTAACAAATGACACCTTAAAGTATTACCATAATAATAATAATAATAATAATAATAATAATAAATTAAATAAAAATGAACTAAAATGTTTATTTACAATTTTTGGACTCCAAGGTAATTATATACATATATTTTTATCTGAGCAAACTGAAAAAGAACATTTAATAAAAGCATGAAGATTGTTAGAGTCAGGCCAAAATGTGATATGCTTGGCCATATTACTAAACTGAGCTGAAAAATATAAAAATCAGCATTGACCGAGAATGATGACCACAGAGAAGTTTAGCCAAAAAGTCACGGTATATCAACAAGGGTTAAAACACTTGTAAAACACAACCAAAAAATAGAAATAGAAACATTAACCATGTCTTGTGCAGTGCACTGCGAGATGCTGCTAACCTTGTGATAATACTAAACCTCGCTGGAAAAATAACTACTTTACTGCTGCCAGAACACTGAGTGAGACTCAAGCCCATGAGCCTAAACAGGCTCTAAAACATTTTTACATTTAGCACAGCTGTGACCTGCTCTTATTAAAAGTCACGTCAAAGAGATGGAGGAAGTTAAATAAAGCTCAGCTGTTTGTGCAAGAGGAAAAAGTTGAACACGTGTGACCTCACATACGTGATTTCTCATGCTCTGAATTAATGAAAAAGAGCATCTGGTAGGATATCGCAATATACTGTGCTATAGATATCACAATTTTGTCAATAATACACTAATGATGGTCACACACTCACACACACACA
>NW_015546098.1:1285623-1287276 GCF_001515605.1 Sinocyclocheilus anshuiensis | reverse complement strand
ACACACACTCGCACACACGCACCCACACACTCTCTCTCACACACACACACACACGCACACACACTCGCACGCACACACACACGCACACACACTCGCACACACACTCGCACGCACACACACACACACACACACACACCTTTCTTTAAGTCTTGCATTTATATCTGATATTATCTATTATATGTACAGTACACACGTTTTTCAAATAGAATATAGATTGCACATAAATGCAAAAACAAATAATAAATAAAACAATAAGAATGTGACAATAAAAATAGCCTATGATATAACAGAGAACTCACTTGATGTCCTCCCACACATCTGCACCATAATTTCTCAGCACCAGAAGTTCCAGTGCATGGTTCACAAAACCATACTGCCAAAAAAAAAAGTCTATTATACAGTTGTGCAATTCAAACACAATATAATAATATGTTATATGCATTTAGACTAATTGCAGAATAATGCATTATTTGCCTTTTCATTGTTTACATCTTCAACATGCCATCTATACAGATGTGCTGTAGTTGTTTTTGTGCGTAAATCAAAACATGAGCTGTGATGAACATCAATGTATTATATCACACAGCAATTATTCACCTATAATACATATTTGAGTCATGCATTATTTCCATCGCTTTTACACATTCGACGCTACCGTAAGCAGCAGAGCAAATAATTACATGAATAGTGACACGAGAATAAATAAAAGACACGTAAAACCGCAATCAGATTATTGCTACATACCATGTTTGGATTAATTCGCCAATCCTCTGTTTGTTTCTGATCTCTTAAATCACTAAACAAGAGCACTGACAAACCGTACAGCTGTTAGGAGTGAAGCCTCCATTTCTGAACCGAGCGCATCGTTATTGACGGAGGATGCAGCCAACGGGATGCAAGAAGCGCTGCAGCTGCATCCTCATCCCGGATCCAGGATTGGCTCATGAATATTGATGACGCGACATGACGTTTGTCCAGAGTACCTACCTGATTGGCTGCGAGGTCGACGCTAGTGGGTGGACGCTTATGAAGACCTGGGTCATGACTAATAATTAGGTTACGTCCAGTACGCTCTGAGAGGGTTACCAAGCAACGCCAGCATGACCTTATTAATATTAATCGACTAAGCTTTAGCAAGTGGAATGCTGTCAGGAGATCTTATCGTTGCTTAGAAATAGATTGTAATCAATCTAATTAATGAAAAGAGGCATCAAATTAAGAAAAAGAGTTAGTCATTTCATGCACCACTGAGTTTGCTATTATTTTATAATTTTCATGAAGCTTACACTCTGCACTTAGTCAGTTTGATAGTCACCATATGAGATAGCAAGATGCAATATTTCTCTAATTTATCAAATTTGGTTTTTATATTCTGAAACAATTAATAAAACCTTGCTGGATTTCTGTTTCTAAATTTTTGTAAATATACACTACCAGTCAACATTTTTAATGTTTAATGTTTTTTTAAAGAAGTCTCTTCTGTTCACCAAGCCTGCATTTATTTGATCAGAAATACAGCAAAAGCAGTAATATTGTGAAATATTTTAAAAATTTTAAATAAGTGCTTTCTATGTGAATATCTGTTAAACTGTAATTTATTTCTGTGATGCGCAGCTGTATTTTCAGCATCATTACTCCAGTCTTCAGTGTCAC
>NW_015546098.1:1274480-1285396 GCF_001515605.1 Sinocyclocheilus anshuiensis | reverse complement strand
CTTCTGTTCACCAAGCCTGCATTTATTTGATCAGAAATACAGCAAAAGCAGTAATATTGTGAAATATTAAAAAAAATTTAAATAAGTGCTTTCTATGTGAATATCTGTTAAACTGTAATTTATTTCTGTGATGTGCAGCTGTATTTTCAGCATCATTACTCCAGTCTTCAGTGTCACATGATCTTCAGAAATCATTCTAATATGCTGATTTGCTGCTCAAAAGCATTTATTATTATGAATAGAAAGTTCAGAAGAACAGCATTTATCTTTTACTGTTCAAAAATTTTTGACTGATACTGTATATATACAGTTTATATATATATATATATATATATATATATACACACACACATATATATATATATATATATATATATATATATATATATACGAATTTTATCTTTGATAATATGCAGTGATGAATATAGTGGAGCAACATAATTCACGATGGTTGTGGTATTTTAAGCGCAGACAGGTTTAGCTTTTTTTAGCATAGCATTTTAGTATTGTACTTCTGATATACCTCTATATGAAACCACACATAACCCCTGTTTTGTTTAACAACATTATGTTAATACAACATTAAGACCAGTGTTAAGCGCTCTCTTTGTGGTCTCTCTTTCACTCTCTTGATGAAAAGAGCAGGTCGCATTGAAACATTGAGATTAAACCAAACCTTGAGTAAAGCATGTTTATTACAGATCTATTACAATACAAAAAAAAGTCACAATGTTTACTTGGTCGGGCTCTGCCGAGGTGAATCTTTGCTGTGTAGTGCACTACAATGACATGTGCTCTACTCAGAGCCTTATATCCTTATAGACAATAAATGGTTTACTCTATTAAAATAATAGTCACGTGTTTGACATTCTTTGCATTTTAGATTTTTGGTATACAGTCAGGACGTCAAAATAAACAAAATATTAAAACAAAAGAGGTTCTGCCAAAACTAAATCTCAGGACTACTGTGGACAAAAACTGTGCACACTGAAACCCTTCTACGATAGTGTTATTTGACAGCTTTTTGGCAACATGATAAACTCTGGCTCAACTAAAACGATACGCAGTGTTAGCCCACTGTTTCCAGGTTTTACGCTTTCACGGTTCATGTAGCACAGCATCTGGAAGCAGCACTCGTCCTCTGATCGTGAGCCTGCAGAAAGTAACAAACTCCAGGGATGTTGGTGGGAAAGTTGAGCGGAAGATCCTCTCTCGTCCGGGGGATGAGAATGAACTCTGGACGATCTTTTAACAATCTGAAATGAGAGAGAAGTAACTCATCGTCCTGAAAGCCACATGCAGGTACACAGTAAAGCTGTCTGTGGAGTATGACAAATATACTTGGCTCAGCCAGATATGATTTAATAAGGCAGATCTTCATGTGTTATTCTTGAAACACAGATACATTCGGTGGAATGCTCCTGTTCTTTGTTTACGTCAAATAAATGCTGTTGCTTTTACTCACACCTTATTGTACAATACACGACAAAAAAAAAAAAGGGAATTAATTCAGAGTTTTGGACTAGTTTGTTATAAATGTGACCAATGTCAGGAAAAAATATACATTAAGAGACCACTTCTCAGTTTCTCTGGATTTACAGTTAAGCGTTTGAGTAAAGCTTCATTTTTTGTTTTATTCTGATGACATTTCTTCCTAATTTTAAATATAAATGTAAAAGCATGAAATGCCAACTGGATGCCAAGATACCATGTTTTCAGACATGTTTATATTAATTTTTAGGCGACACCATACCAATTTTCTAACATCAGCAGAGTTAAGAAATCAATATTTGGTGGAATAACCATGATTTTAAATCATAATGAATGAAAAACACTCAAACAGAGAAAGTGAGAATTTTCAAGTGGCCTCAATTTTTTTCCAGAGCTGTATATATTGCATATAATCAACACTCGCATAGCAGTTTGTAACTATTTTACATTTTGGCAAGTTTCGTACAGTCTTTTTCATACAATCTGCTGATGCCTCGCTGTCAGTGTGTAAAACTGAATTTACTCTCACTTAAAATTCAAAACTGTGTAAGAGAATTAGAACTATGTTGATTCAAATAATAAAAAACCTTTAGTCAATCACACTTGCCAAGAAGTACTTGGCAGCCATGTCTGTGTTTATACCTGTACGTGGTGGGACTGACGTTAATCTTTCTCGGCAGGCTACAAGACTCAAACTTGTTGGCCAATGTGACGTTATTGCCAAAGAGACAGTAGCGGGGCATTTTAACACCGACCACGCCGCCCAAAACCGAGCCAGAGTGGATCCCGATACGCATCTGAGAATAAAACAAAGCAAAGACTCCCTTAAAAAAAAGAGATTTTTAAATTCTTTATTTCAAACCATATGTAATATTAACAATTCTGCGCCCATTGTAGCCCCTTGATGCCTCTGCTTTCCAATATATTTGTTATTAAATATATCTTGCATCTTTATTTGACCCTCTAACTCTAGCACTCTCTATTCTAATTCTATTCTTTACACACAAAAACAATCTTGTCCCTTTTAGACTTGCACTCTATTTATTTACTGCTTGTATTCTTTAAAAAAAAAAAGAACACTAGCTTCTCTAATCTTTTTGTATTCTATTTGTTTTCTTTTTATTTATTATACAACTAACAAAAGCAAAAAAAAAGGCTTCTAACACTATTTAGAACACTATTTATTTTTCCTATTCTATCCGTTTTCTTTTTATTATATGATTTTAAAAAACCTTGCTATGTGTACTGCGTTAAGCTAACTGAGATGAGAACACTTGCATATCATTGCATTTTGTTGATTTTGATTGCTTCCATTGTCCTCATTTGAATAAAAGCGTCTGCTAAATGACTAAATGCAAATGTATTAAAACAATGATAATACAGAAGATCAAACTCAATCTTCAAACAAACATAAATACGACCTTTCTCCAAGATGAATGTTTGTTATATAAAATTATCATAGTTTTGCATCTAAAGCAGCGGTATTCATATTATAATTATAATTCGAACAATTGCATTGTTAAGAAAAAAATCGATTAGTGTAGACTTAGTGTAGAGTGTAGTGTAGTAACGTGTAGTGTAGTGTGTGTTTGCACAAAAATATACAAGCATTCTGTGTAAATGAGTCACGCTTTGCTTTTAAATGCAGACTTTCTTATTTTACTAACCACCAATCTTGTTGAAGCAGTTGCATTATTTTGTCTCTAGCAAAGGTTTGCATGAGAAATGTGAGAAAATTAAATAAGTGTTCAAAATTAAGTGATTTGTTCATATTCATGCTGTAACAGAATTAAGAAACGCTAACCTTGATAACCTCTCCCATGGGAGTCGTGACTTCATCAGACAAGTCCATCATCTTCAGAGCCATGAAAGCAATCTGTTCAGCATGAGTCGGACTCTCTTTGTGCAAGCCTCCAGCTACACAGTACGCATCGCCAATGGTTTCCACCTTGAATGCACAAATGAGGACACATGAAAGGTTACGAGAGCAGAGTGCTAAATATTTCATTACACACCTCTGGGTAGATTCAAGGATCGTGCCGTAATATTCTGAATTGCCGAAAACGATTACTAGAACAGTTCTGCATTTCCACAACAATTACGATTCATTATGTAATAATTAAGGATGTTTAATAATTATTATATTAATTTTTCTTTTTTTTTGCATGGTTATTAAAAGCTCACCAGTGCATTTCCATTCACGCACTATGGTTAACTGACTTTTTATGTAATTCTGAGAACAAAAAACGCATCATCAGTTTGTTACGACATGATGAGCATCGAAAATCATAAAACCAGCTATAACAATCTAACTTTACTTTAACAAAATGGTACATCTAGATAGCTCGAGAGACATTAATGCCGTTTTTGCACATCCAGTATGGAGATACACATTGAGATATGTTGGGAGGAGACAAGAGGGGAATCTATTTTAGGATATAGCTGTCTGTAAGAATGTAAGCAAAGCCAGACACTACGCTAAACTTTACCTCCCCATGTCTTTCCCATGTGTATGGGATATTCTGCTTCAGATTACATTAGCGAACCTCCCAGCAGTTTACGAGCCTGCATGTCAAAATTGATTAAATTAATTATTGTTTGGTTTAAAGATTGATCAGTATAAAATCCCAAGGGCCCTAAAATAAAGTTAAAGCAGCATATTTGTGACCCTGGAGCACTGAACCAGTCATAAGGGTCAATTTTTTGAAATTGAGATTTATTTATCACATGAACGCTGAATAAATAAGCATTCCATTGATGTATGGTTTGTTAGGATAGGACAATATTTGTCTGAGATACAACTATTTGAAAATCTGGAATCTGAGGGTGCAAAAAAATCTAAATATTGAGAAAATCATCTTTAAAGTTGTTCAAATGAAGTTCTTAGCAATGCATATTACTAATCAAAAATTAAGTTTTGATATATTTACGGTAGGAAACTTACAAAATATCTTCATGGAACATGATCTTTACTTAATATCCTAATGATTTTTGTCATAAAAGAAAAATGGATAATTTTGACCCATACAATGTATTGTTGGCTATTGCTACAAATATACCCCAGTGACTTAAGACTGCTTTTGTGCTGCAGGGTCACATTTTTCAATCTGTGAAAAAAGGCCCAATTTATTCACCCTTTTTTGCTATTTTGAAGCTGCAAGACCTAAAAAGGAAGACAGCATTTTTAGTGCACTATACCAAAAACTACACTATTCGCAGTGTTGGGCTAGTTACTCAAAGAATGTAATATATTACTCATTACTAGTTACTCATTTCAAAAGTAATGTTGTTACTGTACTTGTTACTTTCTGGCAACAGTAATTAGTTAAACTACTAGATACATTGCTTTTTCTTCACGCCCCACAGAAGTTGTAACTATGTATCTTCCACACAAAATTCTAGTGATTGATAGTGACATTCAAGCAGAAGTAATCTCATTAATTCTCATGTATAGCTTGAAGCTAATTGTCATTTCTCCAATACCCATATACGATTATATTTCATTAAGTTTGTAAGAAACTTTAATTTTCCAAAAATATTTTTAATTATATTAATATAATGTACCGCATGCTGATCAGAGGGATGTAATGCCAGAGTAAAGTAAAGCCACAACTTACACAAAAGTGCTCATAATCATCTTTTTTCCTGACAAATGCGTCACCAAAAATTATTGAGGTCATGTACATATATTGCGCGATAAGTCGATATATTGATTATTGTGACAGGCTTAACACTTATCAGTCGTGAGCAGCTAATATCACCCACCTTATACACATCCAGCTCACCGCAGTGGTGATCAAACCGAGTGTAGAGCTCACTGAGCATGTTCACCACCTGCATGGGCGTGCATCGCGAGCAGATCGCAGTGAAGCCCACGATATCTGAGAACAGCACCGTGACATGATCGAACTTTTTTGCCTGCACTGGAAGCCCCTGCCACAAACGCTGAGCGACGTTCCCTGGGAATATCGTGAAGAGCAGCTCTACCGTTCGCCGCTTTTCCTCTTCCAGGGCCTGGTGGGCCTGTTCCAGGGCGGCTTTGGCTTTACTCAGACGCTTTTTCAGTCCATCCTGGGCCTTGGTTTGCTCCCCGACCAGAACAACATCTCGTAGTGCATTGTGGATGGGGATGTCAGAGAGGTAGAGTCCGCGGCCTGTCAACTCCTCCAGCTTATCTACACACGGAGAGCCGAGGAAGAGCAGAGCACTCATTTCTGACATGAAGATCATCTGGCCCTTCAGGTCCATGTGCTACAATGAGAGGGTTGGGAGAGTGGGAATTAATTCAGAGTTTTGGACTAGTTTGTTATAAATGTGACCAATGTCGGGAAAAAATATATATTAAGAGACCACTTGAAAATTCTCAGTTTCTCTGGATTTACAGTTAAGCGTTTGAGTAAAACATCATTTTTTGTTTTATTCTGATGACATCTCTTCCCAATTTTAAATATAAATGTTGTCATTTAGAGCATGAAATGACAACTGGATGCCAAGATACCATGTTTTCAGACATGTTTATATTAATTTTTAGGCAACACAATACCAATTTTTTTATTTCAGCAGAGTTAAGAAATCAATATTTGGTGGAATAACCATGATTTTCAATCACAACAAATGAAAACCACTAAACTAGAGAAACTGAGAATTTCTGAGTGGTCTCTTAATTTTTTTCCAGAGCTGTATATATATATATATATATATATATATATATATAATCAACACTCACATAGCAGTTTGTAACTATTTTACATTTTGGCAAATTTCATACAGTCTCTTTCATACATTTTCATACAATCTGCTGATGCCTCGCTGAAGGTTTGGTTTAGATGTTTAGATGTTTGGTTACTGGTGGACCTTCATTTTTCTAAAAAATATTGTGCATTTTCATACAAAAGAAATCGTTTCGTTTCCCATCTTTCTTCTCGGATTTTCTTTATTTCAAACCGTATATAATATTAAGATTTCTGCACCAATTTTAGTCACCTGATGCACAGTGTTTTCCAATATATTTATTACTAAAACAATGACAATAGAGAAACTGAAACCAATTTTCAAACAAACAGAAATATCACCTTTTTTCCAAGATGAAATTATCATAGTTTTACATCTACAGCAGCAATATTCATATTCCAATTCTGATAACTAATTCTGCTTACATACAATTACTTTCATACATTTTCGTACGAAAGTAGTTGTATGAATTCATACAAATTCGCCACCAATTCACCAAAAAGTTTTCTAATGAGATCAGTTTGAATATAATATAATTTCTTTCATATCTTGCTCCAAGGTATTTGATATGCACTTAGCTTGGACATTACTAAAATTTACACTATATTGGGGTGAAACTAAATGAATTGAGTGTGACTATATCAAACGAACAGATCTGGTCTGTAGAAAAACTTCATATAAGGACACGTGTAGAAAAAGGAAAGCACATAAGACTAAACATTACATGAACCATATGGATGCACAAACTCCTACAAATGTCTCTGTACCATCAGTGTATATTGTGTGTGCTGTATGTTTCGTAAATGAATCTAGAGGTCATTCCTTTCGTCTGAGCATAAGGCTCGATCTCATTAATAGAGGCTTTGAGTGGCCTTCCACGTGCCGTCATGCTCGGTACAGGGCTTTATTGCATTGCCCTTATTATACTGATCATCTGCAACCATTTGCCATTAAAAAAATCCCTTCAACCACCTCGTAAGAACTCAGATCAGCACGAAGATAAAACCTATGAGGAAAAATCCTACTAATTACTCGCACTGATTAGTTGAATCGTGTTGCGCTTTTTAATTGTCTAATCAACAGGAAACCCAAGGCAATCTTTGATTCCTGTTTCTCTTTGATGTGGGTGTGATAAAATGACACACAGACCTTCAGAAGTTCACATTTCCAATGCAAACCAGCATACGAACGCATTCGAAGCTGCAAACTTAGATGTTTTTTCCTCACTCGGTGCAATAAGCTTGACGTTTTAAAATTTAAGCAGTTTCACGTGTAACAGGTGGCCCGTCGTTAAAATCAGCATTTCAATACGTAGGGCATCCGCGAGGGCAAAGCGAGCGACTGTAAAACCAAAAATACCTTTCCAGGGCTGTCGGCAGAGCTCGCTCCATGCTGTTTGACCCGAAGCACAAACTGGGTGTTTAGCATGGTTAAAATATCCTGGAAGCTGGCTCGTATCTCAGGTGAAACAATGGCAAAGTGCTCGAGGAAAACGGGCCTCCTTTGCCCGTCTCTGCATCGGCCGAGCCTCCTCCTCAAACCGTCTCCGATCTGCATCAGGCCCATATCCTGATCCAAGAGAACGTGGAAGGGAAAAGTGGAGTAGAGCAGCGAGAGGGGAATGTCTCCAGACGAGTGTGTCCTCATGGGGCTCGGCGTGAGGCTCTTGCCGTCTCTTACGAACACTGAGTACAGCAGATGGGGCTGATGATTGGCCTGAAGAGCACCGCTGTCTTTACCCCCAACGTCCATTCTGACCTCCACCCGTGTGCAGTAGAGCCAGCACGCCGCCGCCTGGATGATCCCCGAGAAGAAGAGCTCGGTGGTGGGGAGGGGATTGAAGAAATAGACGGTCAGGAGTCCCAGATCCTTGTCCAGGCAGAGTATGGAGGCTTGCTGGATGTAGCGCTGAACCTCTGGGGTGGGCGGCGTGCTCTGCTTTAGGAGAACATTGAAGCTGTTGAGAAAATCGTGGAGAGCTCCCCCCACCACACGAAGAATATAACCGTCCTCCTCATAACAGTCCCGAAACACCTCCAGACCCAGAGAAGTCTTTAGCGTATCCATGGGGATTTCTGGGATTCAATCAGCACAATTCACATGAATACTAAGATTACAGTGGGTACGGAAAGTATTCAGACCCCCTTCAATTTTTCACTCTTTGTTATATTGCAGCCTGGCTGAGATACAACTATTTGAAAATCTGGAATCTGAGGGAGCAAAAAAATGGAAATATTGAGAAAATCATCTTTAAAGTTGTTCAAATTAAGTTCTTAGCAATGCATCTAACTAATCAAAAATTAAGTTCTGATATATTTACGGTAGGAAATTTACTAAATATCTTCATGGAACATGATCTTTACTTAATATCCTAATGATTTTTGGCATAAAAGAAAAATCTATAATTTTGACCCATACAATGTATTGTTGGCTATTGCTACAAATATACCCCAGCGACTTAACACTGCTTTTGTGCTCCAGGGTCACACATATATATATATACACGCATTTTTAATGGCTCTTCTTACCTGTTTTCAGGGAGTAGTTTCTCATGACATCTTCTAATTGTTCAGCATTGTCCAATATCTGAGATACATCAGAACTGCATGCTGCAGGGCTAATATATGGACACTTATATTAAAGCGCAGTCAGTAAATTAACACAACATTAGAACACTTCTGAACGTGAGTTTGAACTATAGGAAACAAACATATAGGCCTATGCAATAATAATATAATCTAATAAAATCTAATGCAATATAATAATTCACACAGACATTATATGCTATATAATTGGAAATATTTGTAATATAGAAAACAATGTGGAAAAATACTGATGCAATACAATTGTTATATACTGTCATAAGAATGTGCACAAAATTCAAACGGCATGCAAATCAGAGATAAAAGGACTGAGATAAAGGGACTATATTATAAACCCTAATAGATGTAAGACAACGTATTGTAATGAAAAAGAACATCTTACCAGCTCGTGTCTATCTGCTGTTTCATAACTCTGATCAATGCATTTCGTAATTTGTCGAACTATAAGAAACAGAAAATGCATTGAATATAGCATAGCGTGTGTTTTTGGTATTGTAATTAATAACAGTCGTTTGTCTGTCTTGCGCATTTCTCTCAGTTACAAAATTCCATTTGCGCGCATTGCATGCGCACACTGGGCATAACGCAGATATAAAACAGATTTTCCAATGCAATGTATACGAATTTGATGCAAACACATCATCGGGTGAATTAGACGCATCAGACATATGAGTTTACCTCCGGGCACACCAGCTTTCGGATGCTCTCGCCCAGTGAATGCAGATTAACTTTGCTCCGGCTTATTTTGCGTCTGGGCAGAATGTTGGTGAGATTGCCCTGCACCTCTCTGGATACTGGCACAGCATTCACCGCAGCGCTTTCCTCAAAGTCCGCGGGTTCCTCGTTTCCCACGACCATAGAAAACGGGCATTCACCCGCAATCTTCAGATCCTTCAGTTTAGCGCAAAACATTCTTTGCGTAATAGTCCTCTGTAGAAACATCTACATGGTGAATATCCGACTGAGACCATTCCGACCCATCCGAATCCAGGAGAGAAGCATTCCTAATAAGTGATGAGAAAATATCAGCCCAGGAAACAGGCCTATATACTTCTCCGCACACACACGTCTCACCCAGGACTAAGCTATTTCAAACTTATCAGCAGCTTTTCCGCCTGCATGCAATATTTATAGTAAATTACAGGGGCAAATGACAAGCCAAGGATCATTAAGTATGGCCAATCACAGGACCCAGTGGAACCTCCAGCTAGCCAATGGATGCACAGGCAGACAGAGCTCCTTAAATATGTATTATGCACGTCTGGAGATGCGCGATGTTCTCCTGGAGATGCTGTGCACCATGCATGCGCATCATCTAATGAACTGGCTGGTGATTTCAGAGGATTGCATGTCATTAAATGTCACATACAGTCTAACCCTAACCGCTGGATTCTTATGCAACATCACGTTTGCTTTCATACGGATTCCGAATGATCCGATGCGCAAATGGAAACGCTCTCAACATCTCGCACTCGAGTCTGTCGCGTTTCATCATCTCAGGAGCGACTCATTTGGACGCATGCTGCGCTTTGGGCCACCCAGATGTCTGCCCAGTTCCTCGCGAACATAAATTGCAATGTCACTCATTACAGGCGCAAATAGATGTTATGTAAGGGTCTCTATGCTTTGCATTCTTTCATGGGTCTCCTTCCCAAACAGACAGCCAGGGCTTGTCGGGCTAATGAGGAGCATCGAGTTCACGAGATCACGCTGTGAGTCCAGTTGAACGAGTCTAATTATTTGGTTAAAAAAAAAAAACTAAAACCATATAGCTATTTAAAATAGTGCTGTGAAAAAAGGAATCGCATCCAAAATAAAAGATTTTGTTTACATAATATATGCATGTGTACTGTGTATATTGATTATGCCTATATAAATACACATACATGCATGTATATATATATATATATATATATATATATATATACAGTATGTATATATGTATATGCTTCCGAACTTGATTGGCAAGATTGTGATCCCAATTTCATTACAATGGCAAGTAGGGCTGCAAAGGGTCAGAAATCGTCCAGTGAATTTCTGGAAACTTTCCAAAAGTGTCCAAAGTATAACAAAGTTTTCCAAAAACTTCTG
>NW_015546098.1:1266140-1274046 GCF_001515605.1 Sinocyclocheilus anshuiensis | reverse complement strand
TAATATAACATATTTATATATAATATAAATTATATATGATTATAAATATAAATATATTTTTTAATAATATATTTTTTTTAATATATACATGTATGTTTGTGTATGTATGTATATATATATATATATATATACACATTACACACACAAATCTTTTATTTTGGATGCGATTAATCACGATTAATCATTTGACAGCACTAATTTAAAACTAAATACATAAATAATAATAATAAACAGATTTTGTGCATATACTATACAGTTATTCATGCTTGCTTGTTGACAATGACTTGATTTCGACTAGCAGTGGTCTTGAAGATTGCATTAGAGACCTGCACACACTGTAAGAGGTGAGGAGATTCTGGTGCAAAACAGATCAATGACATGGACACAGATCAATGAAAACCTGAAATCACTCAGTATTCAGTTATTTTGTTCATCACTGGACTTGACACAATGATCAGTGAAATGTTTTTGAAATCATTTGGAATGAAGGGACTGGGAGGTCAACCTAACATCATGGTCGCCTTGCATTATAGGCATGTTAAAATGTCAAAATAAGTTTTTTTTTAACGTTTTGTTGTTTGTGCAAAAATAAATAATTCAAAATGAGATCTCTTTAATATCTCATCTCAGTCGTGGTAAGAAATGTGTAATTAAATGGGGAGACAATGCTAGATTTATGTTTGTTTCTTTTTTTTCCTGAGACAAAAGAACCTAATCTTAGATGCGTTTTTTCCAAAAGAGATTTCAACAGTGTCACAAACTGTTCTCAGACTGTCAAAAATGACAGAAAAGCCTCTGATTCAAAGGTGTTAGATATGCACATAAATGAAACATATTTAACAAAGAATGACATCCATTCTCTCCTACTATTTTTAGTTCAACACATAATCAAAGTACTTTATTTAATAAACAAGCAGGCAATGGGATCTGTAGGAATTTGAATGATGGGAGTTACAATTTCTGAATTTCTCTGGAAATCTGCAGAGCTTTCTGTGAAGTTCCGTGGGCCGGACATATGCATGAACGATACAATTTTTCTCAAATTACTGACTTCTTCTTACTCCACAGTAAACTAAATCTTTGCTCTCATATGTAGGAATCAACAAAAATGATTGTATAGTGATATTATGCATGTTTCATATTGTACTCTTTTACACAGATGTGTCAACATATTATGCCATGCCAGCATTTTTTTGTTTTAGAGTTTATGCATATGCTTTCAATTGTTGTGTGGTCGTTTATGTGTTTTCTGTGTCCATACTGCATGTGTGTGTGTGTGTGTGTGTGTGTGTGTGTGTGATATTGGCCTTGATCATATCTATGTGATCGTCACATAAACACTGGCTATCATCAGCATTAATAAAAGAGTTTGCCTCAGAGCTGGAGCTCAAGCTTCTCTTGAATCATTGTGTCAGAGATGAGATATTTGTTTTCTTCTTGGTTTGCGAGCTTCATCCTCATTTCTTGGTTGCATGATGTTGAGATCTGACTCTATCTGTGCCCACAAGCTTTAAAAGCCTATACAGCACCAGCTATAATCATCTCGCTCCTCTATTCTCTCTCTCTGACCATGCATAAACCTGACAAATACTCAGTCTCATGCTAAAACAGCACTCCATTAAGAATTCATTGCTTTTAAAACCATTAAAGTTTGGAACAAAACAGCGATTTTTGTTAATCCAAGCCCCTGTTTACACAGATCTGACCCAGTGTTGCACCATACCTGTTTTGATTTTTGCTTCTCTTTCCCTCGGAATAGCAGTAGTTTGCTTATAGTTTCATTGTCAAACAAATAGATTTTTCACCTTTCTTTTCGCCAAATGTTAACGTAGCTGCAGCTTAAATGACAGACTGTATATAAATGGCTCTGAGACATGAATACAAATATTTTACCACTAAATAAATGAAGTCTCCAATCTCCATGTCTGTCACAAGCATGACTCATTGAATCGTGCCATCAGTTCATTAGTGTACGTCATGTTTGGTACAAGTTTATTTTTCCAGTGGTGCCAAGCATGAATAATTCAGATTCCATGGGTGCTGTGAGACATATGCCAAACTGGAGTCACCGCTAGATCTGTGCCTAATGTAATGGAGCGACGGATTGATTTAGAAGTTTGTTAGGACCAGTGTCCTCAGGGAGGCTGCTGATTGGTTAGGTGGCTTCTGTAGCAATGCATCAAGTCCAAAATCTTGTGTAAGGCAGTGTGGTGTATTCCTCAGAGGTGGCAACGGGAACAAACCTCCCTGCAGCTGGTGAAACAAACAGCATTGCAGCTGAGATAGCAATAAGAGCGCGTGCATGTCTTGATGTTATTTGTCACAAACATATAACATGGGAACATAATCATTGAGTAATCCTACAACCATACCACTATATGTACACATGGTATATAACGCGGTTATATAAAACCATGGTTCAAAATTACTGTATGTGGTTGGTAAGATTTTTAAATGTTTTTGGAAAAAAGTATCGTATGCTCAGCAAGGCTGCATTTATTTGATTGAAAACACAAAAAAAGGTAATTTTGTGAAATATTTTTACAATTTCAGACAGCTGGTTTCTATGTGAATATCTGTTAGACTGTAATTTATTTCTGTGATGCGCAGCTGTATTTTCAGCATCATTATTCCAGTCTTCAGTGTCACATGATCTTCAGAAATCATTCTAATATGCTGATCTGCTCAAGAAACATTTCTGATTATTATCAATGTTGAAAACAGTTGTGCTGCACAATATTTTTGTGGAAACCGTGATGCATTTTATTTTTCAGGATTCACAGATGAATAGAAAGTTAAAAAGAACAGCATTTATTTGAAATATAAATCTTTTGTTACATTATAAACGTCAGTTTAATGCGACCTTAGAGTGTAAAAGTATAAATTTCGGTTACATTTTATTTCAAGGTGTCCTTGTTACAGTGTAATTAAGTATGGAGTAATATTAATTAACTGCATGTACTTACTATATGTTAGGGTTGGGATTAGAGTTTGGTTTAGGGTTACTTGTATGTAATTATGCATAATTAATTGTTATTGTAATAGTAAGTACATGCAACATGTGTAACAAGGACACCTTAAAATAAAGTGTTACCTAAATTTTATATGAGGTGTCTATGTACTTATTAATAAAATTATGAATTGTTAGGTACTATGTACCTGCTGTGTTCATGTTGAATTGTAAAACACTTTTGCTGCCATTGAGGTGGGATGCGGGTGAGTTTAGGGGCAAGTTTGGTGGTCTGGTTAGGTTTATGCGGTAGAGGTATGTTCGACAGTGTCATTATAGATGTAACTACAGAAATTAATTACAGGACAGTGTTTTCAAATGCATGCACACAATAAGTGTATCAATGTATCAGTTACAGTGTTCAATTCAGTGTACAGTTCAATGTTACAGTGTAAGCAATGTATCAAATGACTGATTTAACTGTAAGTACGGACACTTGTTATAAAGTGGGTCCATTTCTTAAAAAAAAAATCAATCTTATGGACTAAACTACACTCTCAGAAAAAAAGGTACAAAAGCTGTCACTGGGGCAGTACCTTTTCAAAAGGCACACTTTTTGTACCTTTTAAGAACTGATATGTACACTTTAGGTACTAATATGTACCTTTAAGGTACTAACATGGACTGTTTAGGTACAAAGGTGTGCCTTTTGAAAAGGTACCGCCCCAGTGACAGCTTTTGTACCTTTTTTTCTGAGAGTGTACATGCAATATTTTTCCTATTAATAGTAACCCTCTGGTACTGTCTGCTGCTCATGGATTTATGCATATGTGTTCCCACAGTCCCTTGAACTTGTTTTTCCCTCCTACCCATAAATGACACGACACTCTCCCCCCAATTCCCCTTCTGAGGGTCCTCGACTCCTCGCAGCCATAGAGGATGTTTGTTCTGACTCATTGTTTATCTGAAGACGTGTGGATGGCTGAGGGGAGTTTGAGTTAACAACACAGAAAACCAAACTGAACGTGAAGCACTCTGAATGATACTCCAAACCAACACAGCGTGCTCATTCATTCACTCCATCTCTGCGTTCTTGAGAATGAGCCACAAGTGGATTCGCAGGCAGGCACATAACACAGCGTTTTTGACCTTGGACTAGAAATTGTGTTGAAAGCATGAAATGAAACGAATACCCACTGTGGCATAAAGTGATTTTCTATTGGGGGTGAAATGATTGCGGAGATAGCAGAATGCATTTACAATGCTTTTAAATAATGAATGCTGCGTAAATCTTATCGATTACTGTATATCTGTGTGCCATTTAGCACCAACTACTATTTAAAGTAGCAATCAGAGGTTTGTGTACAGTAGATGAACTTTACTGACAGACTGCCAAACTGTTATTTACAGACTCTTCCACAAGATTAGTTTCTGGGAGAGAGTCGGAATCATTATGTAATCCTGTAACGCATTTATGAACGCAATGATGGTTTCTGTATGTGTGTGACTAGAGCTCAAAGCCATAGCAACACACCATCCACCAGGAGAAATGTTTATCCAATAATGTGACTGAAATATTCTTTCTCCGAGGAAATATTTCCTCTCTAATTGTCTCCCTTCTTATATGCTGGTATCACTGGATTGAAGAACAACGGCACGGACTGACCACATCTTTGAAAGCACAAATGTACAGTATGTAAAGCATCACACATTTAAGTTTTGAAAGCACTCATTAAAATATTGCCGATCAAGGATTTTGATCCTGTTTATGGACAGGAGCTCATTAATTCAGAGCAGCAAAACAGCATGATGAGGACTTTAATTAACGTGCTGTAGACAGACTGGCCCCTGACAGCTCAGTTTATTATAACACCAATGTGAGATTACTGTTATTATTTTTTAGCACCAGTAGTAGTGTTAACATTTAGCTCACACTAAAACAAATGAACTCAAGTAATAATGCTTTTAGTTCTAATATTACTTGATAGTTCACCAAATAATTTTGCATTAAAGGCACTACTACTTATAACAACATTCCGGACGTTTCTGTAATATTCTAGTGCTTTCTAGAACATTCCAGTCATAACAGACAAAAATCATTCAACGCACATTTCTGGTCACTTCTGTCAAACTGTTGCTGTTAGCTGAGTATTATGCATGTGCCGTGTCATTTTTATGCATGAGTAATAACAGATTAGCTTGTATGAGTTGTCAGCATGTTTATGATACACAAAAAGTCATGTGATTTTTATATTCAGCATCTCAAACTCCATATAAAGAAACATTTCAAATAAAAGCCAAACAAAACTTGTTTAACAGTGTAATCTTTGTTTTATTTACAACTTTGGAAAATCAATTTCTACAGCATGCCCAGAGTTCTTGTAATTAGATTAGATTACATTTTAAAATGCTCGCAATCAGACAACAGTTACTTTTTATTGATTACATGATTACATATTACTCCAGTGATCACATGACATGCAGGTAAACAGGTATATTTCATATTTTTATTAAGTGTTTTATTTTGATTGTTGTCATTTAAAAATATTATTTTAATTACAAATGTTTATGATTTAATTAATTATTAGCTTTTCATTATACTCACAAACCCGGTGCAGTTCCTTCATGAACCACAGTTTGGGAAACCGTGACGTAATATAATGTTTAATGCACTTCATGTTGTTAATAACAATGAATGGAATATATTTTCTTTCTCTTTGTATTTTATATCAATATGGAACAAAAAGTAATTTAAAAGTAATCAAAAAGTAGTCTGATTATATGACCTAAAACGTGAAATGTGATGGATTACGTTAATAACTACAATTATTGTCATGTAATTTGGAATCAGAAACGGATTATGATTTGCGAGTAATCTACCCAGCTCTGATGGTAACATCTAAATTATCTGGTTTTACTGAAGTCAGAAATATTCAGTGATTTTTAATATCACTGACATTATTTTATTACAACAAAACTAGTTGGATAGAAATGTCTCCGGTAAGAAATACCTTGTTAAGGTAACAATTGCATGTTAACACTTTTTACAGTGAACAAAAATATACCACTATTACTTACTATTAATTATCTTGCTATTTAATATTTTATTTCATGTCATCAGCACCTCAACTAGTTTCATGTCAAACAAAAATTAATTTCAAAGAAAATACAAATTAATCTGTTTCATTATTGTATCACACTATATTGTGTCCTCCAGTTCAACAGCTGACATTTCAATTATTTGATGCATGCGATATGATTCATATACAGAAATGTGTCATTTTTAAACCATGAGAGTGTGTTGTGTTGTCTTGACATGTTTCTCATTTTTGTGCTCTCCACCACCTGATCTAAACCTTAGATGTAAAACTAAACAAAAAAAGATACTTTGAAGAATGTTACAGTTGAACAGTTGACGGTAGCCATTGACTTCCACACTATGAAAAAAAAAATACTATGGAAGTCAATGGCTACCGTCAACTGTTTGGTTACCAACATTCTTTAAATATCTTCGTATGTGCACAACAGAAGATAGAAACTCATACAGGTTTGGAACAACTTGAGAGTGAGTAAATAATGACAGAATTTTCATTTTTGGGTGAACTATCCCTTTAAATAATATTGTTGACTTTAATAAAATCAAATGAAATGATAACAAATTGTAACCTATATGCCGTTTTTTCAGAATTTATTATTTTCAGACCAGCTAAAATAAATGACACCATCATGTTTAAGCAATTCACAAATCAACATGTAGTGTTTTTCTAATAAATTAAGCAAAGTTGAAACGGAAAAGGAATAAACCACATTGTTGCATTTGCCTCCTAATATGGTCATCCTGAGCTCAGTTTGGAAGAATGTGCTAAGCAGTGAAGAGGAAAATCTATATATCAGATGATGCTTACTTTACCACATATTTCCCCCTAACAAATCAGCTACATGTAAGCACCATATATGAGTGTGCAATATA
The DNA here is from genome assembly GCF_001515605.1 of Sinocyclocheilus anshuiensis. Lineage (NCBI taxonomy): Eukaryota > Metazoa > Chordata > Actinopteri > Cypriniformes > Cyprinidae > Sinocyclocheilus > Sinocyclocheilus anshuiensis. Next base: position 1,267,126 of record NW_015546098.1, on the reverse strand, counting down.
TTTTAAACATAAACCAAAGCCCGCGTAAGCTAATTCCCCCTTTTACAGTGTAACTGTGCCATGGCATATTTACATCTATAGAAGAGGGATTTATCACAGTTTCGTTTCACCATGTTACAACCCCACGTCATGTGTTTACAGAAAAAGGCCCACGGCTGCCAGCCTCTGCTCTTAAAAGGCAGCCACGATAAACAGCCTATGACCAGACCTTTTAAGACTGGAGCACTGATGCCGTGTTTACTCGGAGGAGAAGGGCAAAGGGAACCACATGGAGAGTGACAACTACACAGCTAAATAGCATCCACGACGGCACATCAGGAGAGAAAAAAAACATGATGGTCTGTGTCTATGTGTGGACACAGCTGTCTCTAGGAGCACAAATACGACGAGTGTTTGTCCAGCAAACCGTGAGGTGCCATATGGAGCAGAAAAATACTTGTGTTTATCAGTTTTGTGTCTTTAGAGAGGACATTACATTTGTCAGCTGAATGCTCTTATACACACACGTCTGCAAGAGGTCAAGAAGCATCTGCTGTGTACAAACCTCTGATGGACGTCTGTAAGATGTCAGTTTTACATGCATACTGAATCATAAACATCTTAAAGACATCTTCTTGACATCTGATAGGAAACGTCCAATAGACGTCTCTGTGATTATATCAGGGTTAGGAACAAAAACTTGATGATGCACCAGAGAACAGAATGTTTCTTGATAAATAAAAAAACGTCCACTTTAACCTTTAAAGGTGACAGACTTACAAAACAGATTTTAAAATTCAATAACACAGACACAGTGATTTAAACTACTTTAGCGAATGATGAAACAGCATTTTTCAATCTACAAATCGCCATCATTTACCATGGATTTACTGTAGTAACACAAACTGCACCATGGTATTGTGGCAGAAATGTGGGATATTCATATACAATTTTATGATATTATTAATGTACCCATGTATTAAATGTATTAAAGGAGTAATGGAATA
>NW_015546098.1:1254465-1265964 GCF_001515605.1 Sinocyclocheilus anshuiensis | reverse complement strand
TCCCTCTCTCTCTCCCTCACTCTCTCCCTCTCTCTCTGTCCCTCACTCTCTCCCTCTCTCTCCCTCTCTCTCTCTCTCTCTCTCTCTCGCTCGCTCTCGCTCTCTCTCTCATTAATAATTATTTTATCTAACAATGTATCTGTCAGACTCAAGGTCCAATAGCAGATATACAACACACTCAGACTAGATGCAATAGGTAAGCAACTAGCTTACTAACTATTTATAAGCAGCACATTAGGAGTTATTGAGGCTAGAGTCAGAGTTAATAATGAGAATTGGACCTTAAAATAAAGTGTGATTATACAATACACACAATAAAAAATAAACAGGTTGAAATACATTTTTGTAATTTTTGTATAAATTCCAGATCAATATGTATGCATGATTCTAGTCTATAATTGTCTTGGGTACGAATGTTCTAATGAGACACGAATGAATAATGTTAATGACGTATTAATGGAAGTCATTATGAAGTATTACCAACACATACAGTTTATGGAAGTGATCTAAACAGCTGCTGTCCAAACACAGCTGATGAGAGCGGTGCCAGTAATATCACAGACAATTCTTCATGAAAAAACAAACACAGCAGGACAAGAACAGGAAAGAAAAAAATAAGGATTGTGATGGAGAAATAGATAGTGTCATGCAGAGGTCAAGATCTTATTAAGAAGACATTTGTGCTGCTTGCAAAGACTGTGATGTTACTTTTATACCCAAACATGATCCCCTCTCCTATTACCAATTCACCTGCTTATTGTGAACTGTTTCAAAACTGTTTAACTTGGATATTCTATAACCTTTTCACTTTTATTTTGCCTCTGCTCTGTCCCAACTTTATTAAGAAGACATTTGTGCTGCTTGCAGGTTGTTGACAAAGGTACAGGAAGAGAAACTTTACTGTGTGTGTGTGTGTGTGTGTGTGTGTGTGTGTGTGTGTGTGTGAGACAAATAAACATACACTCTAAGAAAATATGTAAAAGGCCCAATGTACAGTATTACCATGAATTAATTTTTTGTATTGATTTAACGGAAATGTATGTGTAATTTTTTTTTTTTTTGCAAGGACATTATCCTTTTTTCTATGGATCTTTTCTTACAATAAAACAAAAGAGTTTACGGACACATTTACAACGTTTCTTAAAATGCCTTTTCATTATGGTAACTTCTGCTGTATTTCAATGATTAAAAGAACACTGAAACATAACAATACAATCAAAACATAGAATGTTAATTCTGCTGTCCCCTCTTTTTTCCATTGATCGAGTAGCTCACATAGATGCTGACGTTTATTTCCTTGCAGGAACATTTTACGATGTCTACCTCCCCCTGGTGGGTAGATATGATATTATATTTTCAGTTATATACTCAGAAATGTGTCCAGTCAATACAAAGGGGCACGACACATGAACAAACATTGTGAACAGATAAAATGCTTGGAACATTTGTGTAAATACACAAATGCAATTTCTTTTTGTGCAAATACACACACACACACACACACACACACACAGTTTACGGACACATTTACAACGTTTCTTAAAATGCCTTTTCATTATGGTAACTTCTGCTGTATTTCAATGATTAAAAGAACACTGAAACATAACAATACAATCAAAACATAGAATGTTAATTCTGCTGTCCCCTCTTTTTTCCATTGATCGAGTAGCTCACATAGATGCTGACGTTTATTTCCTTGCAGGAACATTTTACGATGTCTACCTCCCCCTGGTGGGTAGATATGATATTATATTTTCAGTTATATACTCAGAAATGTGTCCAGTCAATACAAAGGGGCACGACACATGAACAAACATTGTGAACAGATAAAATGCTTGGAACATTTGTGTAAATACACAAATGCAATTTCTTTTTGTGCAAATACACACACACACACACACACACACACACACACACACACACAAAACCTTTTATTAAGATTTACGCAATTTAATTAATAGTAAAATTCCATCAAATTGAATTGAATAATCCTGACGTACTTTAATTGAATAATTGAACAATCCTTAATCAATTATTCAATTGAAATACGAATTATTTAATTCAATTCGATTTTATATGTGTGTTTATACAGTTGTTTACATTCAGAATCTGCAAAATGTGCCCTGTCCTGACTAAGCTATTTGACGTAATGGGTGTTTACACGCAGTTCACAAGATAAAATAACAGCTGAATATCTCAATACTTTGTGTTGTTGCCTGGATCATTGACTGCTTCTGTGTTGGTTGTTCAAGAGTCCCTTGTTTGTCCTGAGCTGTTCTGCCCACTCTTCTTAAGAGATATCTTCCAGGTCCTGCACATTCTCAGGTTTTCCAGCATCTTCTGAATATTTGACCTCTATCCAACGGTGGCTATATGATTTTGAGATCCGTCTTTTCAATTGATGGACTTATACACAACTATAACAAAAGGTGCAAAAAAAAAAAAAAAAAGCAACAAACTAAGGAGATGTAAACTTTTGAACAGGATGGTCAGTGTAAATTTGTATTATTTAAATATATTTTCTATTTAATATATTTAAATATTATTTAAATGTATTTATTATATTAAATATTATTTTTAGTTAGTAGGATACTGTCCTTTAGAAGCTTTAAAGACAAAATAATAACAATTCATGTCGATCATTCTGCTAAAAAATGTACAAACGTTTTTATTCTGATTTAACATGAACCAGGACACGCATGGATATTCAAATATTTCAGAACACCAGAACCTTACTAGACTATGAAAGCCTGAAAAATATATATATATTAATAATTATCTAAATTCTGACTTTTTTCTCACATTTCTGACATTTTTTTCTCAGAATTGCGCGTTTCTATCACGCAATTCTGAGAAAAAAGTCAGAAATGCGAGAAAAAAAGTCAGAATTGTGAGATAAAGAGCCACAATAAAGTAAGAATAAAGTAAGAATTGTTAAATATAAACTCGCAATTGCAAGAAAAAAAGAGTCAGACTTGCGAGATATAAGGGGCAATTCTGAGAAATAAAGTCAGAATTGTGAGATATAAACTCGCAGTTGCGAGGAAAAAAGCGTCAGAATTGCGAGATATAAGGGGCAATTCTGAGAAATAAAGTCAGAATTGTGAGATATAAACTCGCAGTTGCGAGGAAAAAAGAGTCAGAATTGCGAGATATAAGGGGCAATTCTGAGAAATAAAGTCAGAATTGCGAGATTTTAACTCGTAATTCTGAAAAAAGTCAGAATGTGAGATATAAGGGTGCAAATCTGATAAGTCAGAATTGTAGATATAAACTCACAATTTTACTTTTTTTCTCAGAAATTTGAGTATCTCGCAAGATATAAACCCGCAATTGTAAGAAAATAGTCAGTCTTCCCCGTCAGAATCTCCACTCAGAATTGCGGGAAAAAAACGCAGAGTTGCGAGTTTACATCTTGCAATTCTGACTTTATTTCTCACAACTGCGAGTTTATATCTCACAATTCTGAGTTTGTTTCTCGAGTTTATTTCACACAATTTTGAGGGGGAAAAAAAGTCAGAATTACGAGATGTAAACTCCCAACTGTGAGAAAAAAAAGTCACAATTCCCTTTTTATTTGTTATTGAGTGGCAGAAACGGCCTTCCATACTAGACAACTTATCAAGCATATGTATACTCTGTTTTCATGTTTCACAGAGATGGAGAAAAGCTGTGTGTGAGCCAAAGGTTTTACATCCGTCTTCAACTGGATGAGTTCCTCCGTTTTTAAGATTTGAATGAACTGGCAAAGCTTGTGGCATTCAATGTATAAAGCGCTTGCCATACAGCGGCGTCACCGCGCTTTGCCTTCGCCGTAGTAGATTCGCAGTAGATTCTATTCGGTAGTTGCTTTGGTAACTCACGTAAACGAATGGCGTCCATGATGAGCTTTTAATCGTTTGAACGTCTGATGATTAAATGCTATATCTAAAACCAGCATGTATGTTTGCATATTAATGAATGATCGCATTTAAACAGTCGATAAGATGGATGATGAGCCGTTTTCTACAACGCTTGCTTACACGAAAAGCCCTAAAACATCCAGAAGAACAACTTTTCAGGTATTGGTATCAAATCATTAGCGTGCTCCAAAGTAAAGCATTTCTTTATATTGTCAGACACATCGGGCTCTGTCTCAAATCGTAGTGAGCCGCAAAAATACTCTCTATGACACGTGCATGTTGTTCAATTTCAGGATGAGCTAAAGACAGCTGTGTCTGCTAGAGCCAACAGGCATAGTTACTCTGATGACTTTGATGATGAAGATGGTAAAGTTGATGATGATGATGGTTGGATTTACAATGTCATGCTTGTTTAATACATCTTCACTGCATGGTATACTGATGATAATCATGCCACTGACCTTACCCTGAATCAGCTTGTTTATCCTCTTATATAACATGATTTGTATGCATGCACACATTCCACTGTGTTCTTTACCTTTATACTTGAATTCAGCAGACATACTCAACGAACTCCTTAAGAAGCAAAAACAGAAGAAGGAGAGATTTAAAGCTGGAAAGACCAAAGGCAAAATCAACGATTTCAAGCTTTCGGGTGATGAAGAGGAAAATGTCAAACCCAAAAAAGTATCTTTTCTGAAAACCAAAAGGACCAGCTCACCTGTGAACTCCGAACAGCTAAACTCCATGAAAAGTGAAGATGACCAGCATAGTTCTGTCCATTCGCAAAGCAATTCTTACAATCTGCAGTCGGATTCCCCTTTTTCCTCTCTATCTGACAAGTTCCTACCAGAGTCCGCGTTACCTTACGAACAGTCCAAATCAGTCATGCATTCGAGGAACCAGACCGAATCTGTGGTGAGGAAGAGCCTGACAGAATCTCCACTGCTACTAAACTCTGAGAACAGCCAATGGGAATCCTGTCCAGAGCCATTGCCTTCAGAAAAAGATGAGGACAACCAAAGGATTGGTGAAGATAGTGAACCACCCGTTCCTCAACCCAGGGAGAGAAGCGTTAAACCAAAACTCTCCACAGGTCAGGGCAGTCTTTGCATCTATGCTATTGTTTAAGGTCTGCCATCTTTGCAAGACCAATTATCAAATAACACTAGTTTGTGTTTGTACACTGCCTGGCCGTTTGGATTTAAATAAGCAAAATACTGAAGAGTCTAGGATTGGATCATTATTGCAATGTGATGCAATGTGTAGCTTTTTATTTCTCAAACATCCGTGTCGGAAGACGTACCCATGAACATATCCCAGGATGACGATGCCAAGATTCATCAGGCTCAAATTGTGAAACGGTGGTTCAGTGAGCATAAAGAATCATTTTCATGTAAGAAAAGGCACCACAGAGTCCTGAGCTGTTCGACTCTCCCAGTGTCAATACAAGATCTCAGCCAAAAATCAATGCAACTCTTGATGGAAATAAATACTGTCATGTTGCATGACCAGTGTTGGGAAAAGTTACTTTTAAAAGTAATGCATTACAATATTGTGTTACTCCATAAAAAAGTAACGGATCACGTTACTTAGTTATTTTTATGGAAAGTAATGCGTTACGTTACTTTTGCGTTACTTGTTAAATCTGGACAGGGCTTGCTTGTTTGTTTTTAAAATAAAAAAGTTATATTTCTGGCAAATATAAAAGCCCTTTCACACCAAAAGTGAAATGAATAAGCCTCAGGATGAAGGGAAAGTACAGTAGAATACAGAAGAAGAAATTTCAACACACTTCAGCAATAAAAAAAGACACAAATGTTTGTCTAGAGTAATTTGTGCTTATTAGTACGGTTGAACTGGATCATCGAAGGTCAGAAGCAAAGACATTGGTTAATAGAACGGGATTAAATACATAAAGCATATTTGTGTTGTTTAACATTTAATTATTGCAGGTTTGCGTCATATTCTGAGTTGCATTATTTTTATTCATTTTGAGGAATACTGAATCTGTTTTTTTTGTTTTTTTGTGAGTGAGATGAATTAATGCATATTCATATTTATTTTAGAACTACAGTAACATCTTCTGATTTCTCTCAACATGGGGACAGGAGAGCTGTCAATCAATAAATTGGAAAAAAAAGTAACTTGCGTTACTTATTTGAAAAAGTAACTCCGATATTCTCTTCTAAATTAAAAAGTAATGTGTTACTTTACTAGTTACTTGAAAAAAGTAATCTGATTACGTAACTCGCGTTACTTGTAATGCGTTACCTCCAACACTGTGAATGACGTTGTCAAAACAATGCCACAATTAATGCACAATACAATCAAAGCTAAAGGTGCACAGGACTCTGGAATATGTTCATGGTTACGTCTTCTGACACGGTTGTTTGAGAAATGAAAAGCTACACACTGCATCATTTAGGGTTAAAAGAACTGTTGCCAAACTCACAGCATGCCAGAAACATATTAATCACTGCAATAACAATCCAGTCCTAGACTCGTCTGTATTTGTATGCACCAGCCACTATAAAATTAGCTTAAGAAACGTCAGAAACTAACAATTGAAATACACTTTCTTTAATGTAAACAGGTTGTCCTGCTCAAGACATGTCACCCAGACCCAAACCCAGGCAGAGGACAGTATATATGTGTGACTTTGGTCAGTTAGAAGAGAAAACATCAGCAGAGACCCCTGCCTACAGCAGAACAGCCACGTCTTCTATGTCTATAGCCCTCTCTTCTGAGAAGAGTCAAACCTCTGCCAGTGATAGTGTTCTGGTGAGAACGGCTTGATAATGGAAATAAAAAAGTGTCAGCAGAAACCCATTTAAATGCTGTAAATGCTAAAGCTTAGAGATGTTAAATTTTTCAATTGCAAGTATGAATTTAGTGGACCCATTTGTATGCTTTTTACATTTATTAAGGTTTTAACATCCATGGAAACTTTCCATTGCACAAAATATTCTAAAATGTGACCCTGGAGCACAAAACCAGTCATAAGGGTCAGTTTTTCGAAATTGAGATTTATGCATCAGCTGAAAGCTGAATAAATAATCTTTCCATTGATCTATGGTTTGTTAGGATAGGACAATATTTGGCTGAGATACAACTATTTGAAAATCTGGAATCTGAGGGTGCAAAAAAATCTAAATATTGAGAAAATCATCTTTAAAGTTGTTCAAATGAAGTTCTTAGCAATGCATATTACGAATCAAAAATTAAGTTTTGATATATTTACGGTAGGGAATTTACTAAATATCTTCATGGAACATGATCTTTACTTAATATCCTAATGATTTTTGGCATAAAAGAAAAATCTATAATTTTGACCCATAAAATGTATTGTTGGCTATTGCTACAAATATACCCCAGCGACTTAACACTGCTTTTGTGCTGCAGGCTCACAAATATTCTTCAAACTAAGAAAAAATCGTTCTTTGAGGAGCCCAAAATGATTTACAGTGTCTATGGCGTTGCTGCGAAACCCCTTTTGAAACCTTTGTTTTTAAGAGTGTAGAATCTGTTGTTATTGTCTAGTGCTAGTTAATATCTCACAAGCTGATCAGGGCTAAATCAAGGCGATGATTTGAAAGGCCCTTGTTTTGTTTTTCGACCACATGATTACTGCAGGATCCAGAAGAAGACCAGGCCATGTCAGAGTTTTGTTCACCAGCAGAGATAATGTCTGAGGATCCAGCCACTGTAGGCAGCGGTATGTGCGGAAACCATGCTCAGAGACTCTGTAGTAATGACATTGCATTTTGGTAAATTGGTATTGGTCATCTGTGACCTGACATCTAATAATTTAAAGTAAATTATAGTTAAGTACTGTAGTTATTAATCATTTTAAATATGCAATTTTCATTGCAGCTGCCTCAGAAGAGAGCAAAGAGAGAAATTATTCAACATCCTTTGAAGAAAAGCATGCAAGTCAGGTGAAAAGATCTTGTTCTGATGGTTTTCTAAAAAAAATGGCATCTGTTTCAGCATTGTATGACATGTTACTAAAGGAAGCAGTACCCAACAAATCAAGGTCATTTACGTGCCATGTCAAATTGTAAATGCTACTGTAATTCTTAAGTAAATCTGTCTTCACGCACTTTTCCAATCAGGAGAGTTTGCAGGGTGCCCTTGACCTTGAAAAATCAGCAGACAGGTCAGTGAATTTGTTTAATACCTCATGCTGTATATGCACGATAGACTTCTGAAATCTTATTTTAAAGGTGTAAAATCATGTCATATTTACACAGCATTTTGAAGATGATTTTACAGCATAATTGAAAGAAAACTCCGCAAAAAAAAAAAAAAAAAAAATAATAATTGTTTACTCATCATGTCATTCCAAAACCCTTATGACTTTCATTCATCTAATACTACAATATTTACACTACCGCTCAAAAGTTTGGGATCAGAATCATTTTTAATGTTTTTACAGGAGTTTCTTCTGCTCATCAAGGCTGCATTTATTTGATCAAAAATACAGGAAAAATTTAATATTGTGAAATATTATTATGATGCAAAATAATTGTTTTTTATGTTAATATCTGTTAAACTGTAATTTATTTCTGTGATGCGCAGCTGTATTTTCAGCATCATTACTCCAGTCTTCAGTGTCACATGATCTTCAGAAATCATTCTAATATGCTGATTTATTATCAATGTTGGAAACTGTTGCGCTGCTTAAAATAGTTTTGGAACCTGTGATACTTTTTTAAGGATTCTTTGATGAATAAAAAGTTAAAAAGAAGAGCATTTATTTAAAATAGAAATCTTTTCTAACAATATACACTAGCGTTCAAAAGTTTGGGGTCGGTACATTTTTATTCTTTCTTTTTTTTGAAAGAAATTAAAACTTTTATTCGGCGTGGATGTGTTAAATTGATAAGAAGTGATAGCAAAGATTTATATTGTTAGAAAATATTTATATTTTGAATAAATGCTGTTCTTTTTAACTTTTTATTCATCAAAGAATCCTGAAAAAAGTATCACAGGCTCCAAAAAAAATTATTATCCAACATTGATAATTCTAATAATAAATCAGCATATTAAAATGATTTCTGAAGATCATGTGGCACTTTATACTGGAGTAATGATGATGGAAATTCAGCTTTGCATCACAGAAATAAATTATATTTTAAAGGATATTATTGAAAAAAAAATGTAATCGCTGCTTAGCACTATTAAATCTAATTTATTCCTGTGATGCAAAGCTGAATTTTCAGCATCATTACTCCAGTCTTCAGTGTCACATGATCTTCAGAAATCATTCTAATATGCTGATTTATTATCAATGTTGGAAACTGTTGCGCTGCTTAATATTTTTTTGGAACCTGTGATACTTTTTTCAGGATTCTTTGATGAATAAAATGTTAAAAATAAGAGCATTTATTTAAAATAGAAATCTTTTCTAACAATATACACTAGCGTTCAAAAGTTTGGGGTCGGTACATTTTTATTCTTTCTTTTTTTTGAAAGAAATTAAAACTTTTATTCGGCGTGGATGTGTTAAATTGATAAGAAGTGATAGCAAAGATTTATATTGTTAGAAAATATTTATATTTTGAATAAATGCTGTTCTTTTTAACTTTTTATTCATCAAAGAATCCTGAAAAAAGTATCACAGGCTCCAAAAAAAATTATTATCCAACATTGATAATTCTAATAATAAATCAGCATATTAAAATGATTTCTGAAGATCATGTGGCACTTTATACTGGAGTAATGATGATGGAAATTCAGCTTTGCATCACAGAAATAAATTATATTTTAAAGGATATTAAAATAGAAACCATTATTTTATATTGTAATAACATTTTGCAAGATTACAGTTTTTTTCCGTATTTTTGATCAAATAAATGCAGCCTTGATGAGCAGAAGAGACTTCTTTAAAAAACATTACAAGTCTTACCGATCACAAACTTTTGACCGGCAGTGTATATTATAATTTACATTACAAGTCAAACGATTATCTCAACAAGTTTATGCATTCCTAAACACTTCTTTTAATTATTTCTCAAGCTATTTTTTTTATCTTGCCTCCTTGGAGGTACATATTAATCATATAATAAAATAGTTTTCACTTGGTCACACACTGATATGCATGTTCATCATTTTAATCAAGTCATTTTTTTATGCTTTAATGAGTAAAACATTTAATGCACTTTTAACTCAGAAGCATGCACCGAACATTGAAACTCATCGATACAGAACAACATCTTCTGGACATTAGACCTTCAAGCTCTCGGTCATCCAGTTCCAGAAAACACAAGAGCTCTTATAAAGCAGAGTCGAAATACCTGGGAGCGCTGAAGATTTTGGACCAGAGGACAGAGGAGAGCCAACAGGTTCCAGAAGCAGCAGATTCACTAAGAGCTGCTGTGTACCAGGTGTCTAGAGACTCGCCAATGATTTTTAGACCCTTTTAATGCATCTAAAATGTGTTCGAATAATTTTTTTCTTTCTTAAAAGGAATGGCTAAAAAAGAAAGAAGGAACTTTAAAAATAACAAGGAGCGCAAAAAAGCAGGAAGAGAAATTAAAAGAGGAGAAAGTGCAAGAAGTAATGTTTAATGCACATTTGAATTCTTTAGTCACCACAATCCTGGTATGATTTATTAAATGTTTGTCATTTCCCTTCTAGGACAAGCTTGCTAAAATTGCAGATGCAAAGGCCTCTTATGATGCCTGGAAAGAGAAAAAAAGTGAAGTCATTAGAATGAAAGTCAAAGAAAAACAGGAGGCAATAAAGCAACAACAAATGGAAATGGATAAAAAGCAAGAAAAAAAGGAAACGGCAAAACAGGTAATTATTCAAATGTAGTTTATTGGCAAGAAAAAAAACAAATGGCAACTGGTCAAATTTTTTCGTTGGTTATTATAACATTGTGTTTATTAGAAATATAGTAAATACTTTATTAAAAAGGCATTAGGCATTTGTTCAGGATTTATCCACTACAGGTGCACAACATTAAAACTATATTTGAAGAGTTCATTTGCAAAACAGATAACTCCGTTTTTAACAATTCTCAGAAATCATGTTTTTTCATTGTGCATTCCAATTAATCTCAATCAAACTGCAGTTGGGTTATTTTGACTAGGTTAAAAAATAACTTTAAATAAAAACAGCCAACTAACACAATAAAAACATGATAACATAATAAAAAACATGATTTTTGGAAATGTAAAAAAACAGAGTTATCTGATTTTGCAAATAAACTCTTCATTTTCAAACAGACATTCTATTTTTTTTTCTTAAAAAAAAGGATATAAAAAGAAGATCGTTAAGCATTTCCAGAAAGACAAAAAGTTGTCTGAAAAATACACACACTCCAGTGCCAAGGCCACATAAATCTATCCGATCAGAGCTGTCAGAATACACTGATGGTTTGAGAAAAACAAAGAAACCACTTAAACCCACACGGTAAAAAAAATTCCGTAAAATTTACGGTAAAAAAAAACGGCAGCTGTGGTTGCCGGTATTTTACCGTAAAAAATACGGTAGCAACGTTTTAGGTTTTACGGTTTTAACTTAAATTTACAGTTAAATACCGTAATTTCATTAACTGATATAATGTTAATATACCAACCTATTG
>NW_015546098.1:1224044-1254365 GCF_001515605.1 Sinocyclocheilus anshuiensis | reverse complement strand
TGAAACTGAAATAATGCAATAAACATTCATTTAACAACATTAGGTGTGACACACAACGCTAATATACAAAACTGATAAGATGAAACAGTTATTTCAACAAAAAAACATCAAATTTGAAATGTAATGCAGGGAATTCTGGGAATGTCAATTTACGGTTATTCACTGTAAATTATACAGTCTTTTTCCACTTCCAAAAACAGTATACTACCGTAAAATTAATGTCCAATACATGTAATGTCCAATACAGTTTTTCACCGTATATAGTAGGGGAATTTACCGTTAACCATTTAACAGGTTTTTACTGTAGCATTTTTACACTCTTTTACCGATAAATTCACAGTCATTTCCTAAAGTGTATGCTATACTAACAGATATAATCTATACCACCAAATGCACCAAATGCTAAATATATCACACTCTAAACATTTCCAAAAGCAGGTTTTTGAGAAGTGGAAAGAGGAGCATGATAGCATCCTTAAAGACAGGATAAGAGAAAAGAAACAGACTGAGAGAAGACAGAAACTACAGCAGGCCAAAGAGAAACAAGAGAGGAAGAAGGACTCCATTTCTGCTTTCGCTGAATGGTAAGAAAGATACATTTTTAATTATATGCATAATTTATTTTGTTAATTAGCTCACATTTGGTCATGCACAAGTCGCTCAAGCATATGCGTTGATTAAGATGTAAATGTGCTTTTATGTTAAAACGTCGGGTTACAGACACATTAATAACGTTTCTGGTAATTTCTTCACATGTTGCATAGGAGTGACCGAAAGAAGGATGTTATTGAAGAGAAGGTCAGGGCAGAACGCAGGAAGGAGAAGATAAAGGAAGTGGAGGAGGAATATGAAAAGGAGGAAAAAGAAAAAATGGCCTTGGAGATGTATGACAAATGGCTGGTGTGTTACAGTACCATGACGTTTACACACTATTTCACAAACACATGCACATATTCATGTCATATATTAAGTTGCTTTTCTCAAACTAAAAGTAATCTGTTTTTAGTTTTCACTAGACATACTGTGAACGAAATCTTTTCATTGTTTTCCCTCGTTGGATCGATGTTGAATTTATATTGCCCTGGTCATTTTATTACAGAAAAGAAAAGAGTTCCAACAAAAAAGAGAGAGAAAAGAGAAGAAGATTCAGGCTATTCTTCAGGATGAGCCTCCTGCACCCTGGAGCCCACCGAATAAAACAATCCCTTTTGGAAAATGAGCGTTATTTCAATGTTCTCTGATAGAATTACATTTCAGAATGACTCGAACTAAATAAATTCTTAACCCTATAAAGCAAATTTCTAAGGCCTTGAAATTATCAGCATGATCAAAACTTAACTGAAAAAATGCACACAATATTCTACATGCCTTCTGACATCTGATTGATACTTGATATTATTATATCTATATATAGGCTTTTTATTATAAATTTAAAAACGTCCCCCTTCAGCTCATGTTGTTTTTGTTTGTTTTTCTTCCTTGTGAAACCTTTACTACATCTCATAAAGCAAACATACGAATAACTATTATATAACAATATACTACTATATTGTTTATAATATTTCAAGATGAACACTTATTGGATTGAAGGGGGAAAATTGCATATGTTTGCCCCTGAATGAAATCGAGGCGTTTCTTCCTCCTCAACTATGAGCTGCATGGTCTTCTATATCATATTGTATGAGCCATAAAAAGCCTGATGTTTCAAATATGATTATACTAAATAAAAATACATGCAATCTGTGATATTTTATTTAAAGTTTCATTAAACTGTTCCTAACAAATAATAATTAGTGTAAGATTTTTCTGACTATTATTAGTCAGAAATACTATTAGTACTGTAGCACTACATGACATTTTCACGACGATGTAAAAAAGCAATTTTAAGATATTTGTATTAAATATCACAAAATTGGTCATAAACATGGCAGCTAAAGATAAATCAGTGCTGTTTATGGCATTGCATTACATGTTTACCAAAGCCTTTACTTTGTTTAAAATAAATGTGGGAAATTTGTTTTGTAATAATGTGTTCATTTTTGTTTTCTTTTACTTATATGGATTTTGTTTACTTGTTGACAAACCATAAACAGTTTGGACCTTTTTATTGTTTGTTCTTATGATAAACTTGTTCGTTTTTCCTATAAAACACATCTTGTTCATGAGTGTCTTGTATTACTTCTCAAACTCTAGTTTTTCTGCCTTCTGAGTGATTTCTTTAAAGGGGTCATCGGATGCCCATTTTCCACAAGTTGATATGATTCTTTAGGGTCTTAATGAAAAGTCTGTAACATAGTTTGGTTAAAATCTCAATGGTAGTGTAAAAAACACCTTTTTTACCCTGTCAAAACCAGCTCTTTTCAGAGCAAGCCGTTTTTGTAGCATTTTCCTTTAAATGTTAATGAGCTCTGCTGACTCCGCCCCTCTCTTCCGAGCTGCTCGAACATAGACGCATTTATGTAGATCGGGGACGCATTCCCTTCAGAAACAATGTAATCCACTGTGAGTTCAGCGGCTCAGATGTCGGGAGTAAATGACGGCTGCTATGTTCATTATTACATCCAACAACAAAACACCTCAATCGCTTAGGAGTTATGCTTGTCTACATCTGCACCGGAGGAGAAACAATGGCGGACTGATGACGGCTCACTGAGGGCGGAGCTAAGGTAAGACGCCAGTCCAGTCTGTGCTGAAACACTACTGTCAATCAAACTATCGTGGGAGGGGCCTGTCTGTGTGACGTCACACAGACCGGCATCTGAGATCGGCTCGATTTGAGAAAGGGGTAAAGATTTTAGTAGATTAAAAAAAAAAACACTGGGTGGATTTTTATCATTATAGGGTGGTTGTGTACACACACTGCCAACACACATTTCAGTTCAAACAACTTGTAAAAGTGCATGTAGCATCCTATGACCCCTTTAAAGTTTAAAGCTTAAAGATCTCTTTAAATTTCTTTATTTACTCCCCCTCACAGTGAATGGGTGCCGTCGGAATGAGAGTCCAAACAGCTGATAAAAACATCACAATAATCCACAAATAATCCAGTCCATCAGTTAACATGCTGAAGCTTTAAGGCTAAAAGCCATCTGCTTGAAATAAAACCCCTAATGCAGCATGATGTCTATAGATAAATCATTTAGCGCAGAGACAGGAATTCAATATTGAATTGTGGATGTAATACTAGTGGCTTTTGGGACATTCAAAGACAGACAGGACAGTAATTGACAGAATCGAAACTCTGAGGCCCTCTTATTCTATTTTTATGTTGTTCCCTTGTGCTCGGTGAGTATTGATTGGTCTGTTCCTCTCAGTTGATTGATCTTTCATGGGCCAGTGGCTATCAGAATTACTGATCTTGATGGAATAAATTTCATTTGTAAACCATATCGTTTTATAGTCTGTAGGCTTCTCTGGTGGGCAAAAAAACACAATCCCTCTCTATAGCTGTAATTTGGCCATCTTATAATTCTAAATACCAGAAAGTCTCATTTTATGAACTATGTCCAGTTAATATGGAACATGAATATCCATAACAGACTAGTTGAGAAAACTGCCAACCGGACAGACCTGTTGCTGTTATATGAACTTAGAAAATAGGATTTTGTGAGAATATTTATGTTTTAAGAGATTCAGTTTTAGAAAGTAAACACAGAAAGCAGCTGGTTTGCTGCCTCGCTGCCCAATAAAATTGTTGATTCACACACACAGCATTTTTGTATAAAGCTTTTATACTTCTGCTAAACTTGTTTCAGACCAGCTTTAAAGGCACCATATATTAAATTCAAGTGAGTTTTAGAAACAACCAAGCAAATACTTTATGACTACAGTGCTTATTTTTTGACAGAAATCAAACCAAAAATGAGTTTTTTCCCCCTACGGCACTGTTAGACATTATTCTTTTGACAATCTGTCAAATCCATTGTTTTGTTTTTTTAGTATAACTGAGATTCTATCAAATTTGTTTTTTAATGTCTTGAATTAGTTTTGTTGTATTTTCCATTTTAATTTAAATTTGTTTTAGTAATTTTGTGGAGTGTTTTTGTCATTTTATTAGTTTTTTATGTTTAAATGATGTCGTTTTTATTATTTATTATTATTATTTTGTTATTTATTTTATTTTTTTAATATATTTATCAATTTTAGTTTTTGTTGTTTAGTACGTCAAGTTAAATGAAATGAAAATGAGAAATGTTACTTTGCTTCTCTCTAGTTTTAGTTAGCGATAATAACCCTGGTTGAATCACATGTGCAAGATGAGTGAGTTATAGATACCTTTTTAATGTTTCAGGAACGTTTTTCCATTAAATAACATTTATTTTCACAGGAAACGAACATAAAAACTAGAATATATTCAATGTGAGATCCCTGTCTCACTGATTCTTTTTACAGATCATATATGCTAACTCCAAATACAACCAAATACATATTACATTATAACAAAAAATACAGTATTCCAAATCAATTACGTGTTTAGTCACAAAGTCACCACAATTATCTCATAAATTTGTCAAATATGTGACCCTGCAGCACTAAAGCAGTGTTAAGTCGCTGGGGTATATTTGTAGCAATAGCCAACAATACATTGTATGGGTCAAAATTATACATTTTTCTTTTATGCCAAAAATCATTAGGATATTAAGTAAAGATCATGTTCCATGAAGATATTTTGTAAATTCCCTACTGTAAATATATCAAAACTTCATTTTTTAAATAGTAATATGCATTGCTAAGAACTTCATTTGAACAACTTTAAAGATGATTTTCTCAATATTTAGATTTTTTTGCACCCTCAGA
Source organism: Sinocyclocheilus anshuiensis (assembly GCF_001515605.1). Taxonomy (NCBI): domain Eukaryota; kingdom Metazoa; phylum Chordata; class Actinopteri; order Cypriniformes; family Cyprinidae; genus Sinocyclocheilus; species Sinocyclocheilus anshuiensis. The sequence goes on along the minus strand of NW_015546098.1, from coordinate 1,249,568 downwards.
TTCCAGATTTTCAAATAGTTGTATCTCAGCCAAATATTGTCCTATCCTAACAAACCATACATCAATGAAAGCTTATTTATTCAGCTTTCAGATGATGCATAAATCTCAATTTTGCAAAATTGACACTTAAAGGAACACTCCACTATTTTTGAAAATAGGCTAATTTTCCAACTCCCCTAGAGTTAAACAGTTGAGTTTTACTATTTTCTATAGTACTATTTTCAGGCGCTGTGTAATATCATTGCGCCTGCTGCACCCATGGTACGGCAGCAAAGTTCCTTGATTATTACGCCGGAATGAGAGTATAGTTCCTAGCCATATTGGCCTAGAAAATCGCAACTTTTCATTTTCCGTCGGTCTTAGCACACGATGTAACTACAGAATAGTCAAGTTTTAAATAGGAAAAATATAGAAACTCTTTGGTCATTTTTGAGCGAGATGCTAACGGTCTAATCAGATTCAATGATCTATGCTAAGCTACAGCTAAAAGTGCTACCGCCAGACCCGGAGATCGGCTGAATAGATTCGAAAACGGTAAAACTCAACTGTTTAACTCTAGGGAGAGTTGGAAAATGAGCCTATTTTCAAAAATAGTGGAGTGTTCCTTTAAGACCAGGTCCAGGGTCACATATCAGACAATTTGAGTGTCCAGTTTTCAGATTTACTTACAATGCTTCTTTACAGTAGACTTTTTGGATTTTTTTTTATGTCAGCATTTTGTGTTTTGAAAGCAAGCGGTCATCACAGCCGAGTGTTTTCTTGTGTGAAGGCCACACTGATTGTATTTTGCTTATTGCGCGTGCATTTCTCGCTTACTGTCTCACTGCTACAAACCCTTCTCATTCCATTGCTTAACCTTCCACACTTGAACACGGCCAAAAAAGATCTTCTATAGTTCCTGTTCATCCAGCCATACAGGATGGGATTGGCAAACGTGGAGCACATGGCCACAATATGGAAAGCCGTATAGAGCAATCTGTAGTCTTTCATTTCCAGTACGCTGCTGTCAATATCCACAGCAAGCTGAAAGGCGTGAAAGGGAAGCCAGCTAACGGTGAAGACCACAACTACGGCCACCAGCATCTTTGTCGTCTTCTGTCGGCGCTGATGGCGGTCGCTGCGGACACCGCCGGGGCTGATGTGATTTCGTAGCTTGTTCCAGATCCGAGCGTACGCAAATGAAATGATCGACAACGGCAGGCCGTACTGCAGAAAAAACATGGCGATGCTGTAGACGGTCCCATCTGCACTACTTCCAGGCCACTTCTCGGCGCAGCCCTGAATCGTCCGCTCAGGCGATAGATCAAAAGTCACGTATTCGCGGAAGATAGCTAGAGGACTGGCGAGGATCGCGCTTGCCACCCATGTGATCGCAATGACAGCCATGCACATGTCTTTTGACATCTTGGTTTCCATGTGGTAGACAATGCTACGGTATCTGTCCAGTGCTATAACGTTGAGCGTGATGGTCGAAACGTGGACGGCTAAGCCTTGCGCATATGGCAACAGGTAGCACATCACCTGTCCGAATTTCCATTCTCCATAGAGCGTGTACATCAAAGTAAAAGGCAAACACAATGTGTTGACCAACAAGTCTGCTACAGCCAGGTTGACAATGAAATAGTTAGTCACTGTGTGTAAATTTCTAAACTTGTACACAACATATATGACCAAGGAGTTCCCAGTCACGCCAAAGATGATGATGGTGCTGTAAGCCAAAATCAAGATCACTTGAACACCCACCAGTTCTGTACTGTCTTGCAGTAAGATGCCCTCAATTTGGATAGTGGCTGGTGTAGAAGAGTTTATGGACTGAATTTCGTCTTCAGATGTGTTCATTTCGGTTCTTATATCCATATTATTTAGCATTCGTTCACTTACTCTGGAAAAAAAAAATGAAAATGAAAAATGCATTGAAAATCTATCCTGTATTCAAAATCAGGATATCATCAGTGATTAAAACTCTGAAAAATGCTTCGGATTGGGATTTTATTTTAATGCATGCATTGTCGATTTAATGCATAGCATGTTTTAATACTTGATGAATATGTGAGCATGTTAATTCATATGTTATATTAATAAATCAATCAAAATGCGTAGCATTCAACTGTTTGAGTGTACACTTATCTATAAAGCATTAGTATAAGATTATTATGCACAGTTGCACGTACTAAGTTTTGTACAACTATTATACTACAATACACTACTGTAGCAAAAACTAAAGTATACTACAGTATTTATTACAGTTAATCAGTTTGCTATAGTTAATACTACAGTATGCTGTAGCATTAATTAACAAATTGTTGTAAATACTATAATATATACAGTATAATACACTTTACTATAGTATGGTTCAAAAACACCATAGTATTTACAATAAATTACTATAGTATTTTTTCATGTGGGCGTTCAGTAAATTATATAGATAAACAAGACATGCATAAAGTTGAAAGTAGTTTGGATCGATCTGCAAAAAATTGACAATTTAGGGAATTTTTCGGAAAGAGCCTTACCTTCTTTAAGTTGTGAAGTTGCATGCAATATAAGCTCGCGCACGAATGTCTGGCAGAAGAGGAAAAAACAGCCCGAATCCATGCCAAATTTATCACGCATAACCCGACGACAGACGTCAAGGAGTGTCGATAACAAGAGTCCGAGTGAATGTGATGCACGGAGGGAAAAGCATCTGCTGAGAGTTTGAAGGATGCACGATCTTTACAATCCAGCAGCGCTCGCGAGACTCTTGTTTGACATCAGGCTTCATTAGAGACACAGTTTGCGTTATAATTACAACTTTAATATAAAGCTTAACAGATCAGAGGTTTATGAATATGTAATTAATGTATCATTTAATATTAGTCTGCACTAGTCTGTATAATTAATGTTAATAAAGGTTATTACTATAAGATAATGCACTGACATGAAAATAATTCACTTATCACTTTCTTTTTCTGATAACTGCAGCAAATTACAGCTGATTTACTCGTACATAATTTCATGCATGACATTCAACATTGTTTGCTCAGCTTTTTGTTTCACATTGTCGTTTTGCAGATGGCACAGGTAGAGGTTTCAAATGTCAGGAAATGTAATCATTAAGACAAAAGGACAAATGTCTGTCTGTCCCCCTGATCCACATCAGGCAGAAATGGACATATGACTTCAACAATCAAGACGAGAGTCACTCCAGACCTTCAATTTAAACATAATGAACTGAATTTATAGCATCAGTGCTTTGCTGCTGTAGCTCATTAGATCTGATCTTGTCTGTTAGCATCACCTGTTTTAGTATTTTAGACTTATTGTCTCATATAACACTATTTCATCTCAGGATCATGTGGTATTGATTATCTTTGGATTATGATCATTAGTAATGAATATAATAGGGAGCTGATTTGTAACTGCATGTTGTCATCAGTAATAGATGGCCACTAGAAATAGCATAACCTCAGAAATTTAGTCCATTGGGTTTTGTTTTTTAAGTCAGACAGCAATTATGATTCAGCTATTTTGATCGCAGAGCGAATTTTAGGAACCATGCTGCGTGCAATAATTCAGTCTTAACATTCACAAACAGCCTGAGCATTAATATTCTCAAGCATGCAGAGCTGCGCTGAGACTATAGATGTTAGTCATTCTAGTCTCGCTTTTTAATGAAATATTACAGCATTAAAACATCCTGAGTGATTTATAGCATCTTCCAATGCTTTGTCCACTGCTTCACAGTTTCTAGATTTGAATCTGATTGTATGATGGATTTTTTCATAATATTTTTCAGAAGCCATTCACTCTTTGAAGAGGTTGCCCTCTGGTTTTAAATGAGTTTTGCTGTGCTTCGTAAAGGATACTGATTAAGGATAAAGTCATCATGGACTGCCGTTTGCAACCCAGAGCAAATGACTTTTGGTTTAAGAATCATTTTGTTATTTTCCTCTCTTTAGGAGCATGTACCAATCAATTGTTCACAGTAAGACCAAGAACATGCATGCATAAAGTTCACCCAAAAAATAAAAACAAATGTGCCATCATTTACTTCCAAACCCATAATACTTTTGTTAATCTTTGGAGCACAGATGAAGATATTTTTAATATTTTATCATCATTTTTGTTGCTTATTATCATCATCACCATCATCATTTTTTCTTGCTCAACTTAATTAATTTCTCGAATGTCAAGCACGATTTTAAGCAAAATCTGTATATTTATGTATTTCATATGTTTTTATTGTGGATAATGAAAGACCATGTCTAATTTTCCTTGAGAGCAAGGTTGGCGGAAAATCATAGTGATTTATTTTCATGATTATTCTTGGCACAACATTAACAAACTGGAGGTAAAACTGTCCAAAGTGCTTTTCTATATCTGTCAGCCCTAACACATCTCCTTCAGGAGCTCATACCAAACCCCCAAAATCTGGCTTGTGAAATGTGTTTTCTTCCATTTCTTCAATATGTTGTTGAAATAATAATTGCAGGTTGATTCCTATGACATTTGGGAAGAAAAATGAATAATAAAAAGAAATGATCTAACACCTAACCCCTCCTAAATCTCAGTGTAATAGCTTTCTGATTGAACTGAGCTGGCAGCTTCAGTCACTTGTTGGCTGTGTAATTAATTGGTATAGATTTTCTCTCACTTCCGCAGGGAGACTGAGGTAAATGTCCAGCCAGGCAAACTGACAGAAATAGCAGCACTACAGAGAACACAACGCTCCCTTAAGTGCTGTTTCTGATGCTAATCCACTCATCCATAGTTAAATTGAAAATGAAATTATAGAAATTATTTATTATTTATTTTATTAGGATATTGTCCACATTTGCTCCAACTTGGAGGTCTTTTCATTTTGCAGTTTGAAACTCAAGAGAGATGCATGTCAAAGATTGTTTCAATCATCAAAGCAGCTTCTTTATCTGCAGTGTAGCCGAACAGTTTTCTTTATTTCAATATGTTGGGTATGAAACAAAGAGATGCATGTCATTTTTTAAAAGAGATATAGATTAGCTTCCTTTATTTGCATTTTAGAGAAATCTTGCAAATACCTTAAAGTATGTGGCCATGAATGTGTCATATTGTTAGGTTACATTGCAGATAAATAAAAATCTTCGACATGCATCAGCTTCTCTTACTCAGACATTTCTTGCTTGTTGCAAGTGACGCATCTCCTTAATTCAAATGTGAAATAGTACCTGTCTGCTCAGTTAATCTAAAAAGAACTGAAGGATGCCATAATTATGCAAATAAACAAACCTGAATAGTTCCTCAAACTACTCAAGTGGATGCAATAAGAACTGACCTTAAGTAATCACCTCCTGCACTGAACAGAACAAAGCAGACTGGATGCAGGCTCTGTAGGACACTAGCTAATGTAAACGCTGTCTGCAGAATCTCTCCGTGAACTATTCTTCATCATTATCCCCATTACTGTTCTCTTTGACTACATTATGGCACTCTGGACCATCCAAATATTACTCACTGTTTCACTGTAATCAATAATTGCTGAATAGAATTAGTATTAATAGAATTAACTGTCCTGAAATCACTACTTTTTTAAGATGTCTTGGATATTTGTTTTGGTTATTCCCTTCATTCATACACAGTGACAAATTTCCTCTGTCTCTCTCTCTCTCTCTCTCTCTCTCTCTCTCTCAGTCTCTCTCTCTCTCTGTCTCTCTCTCTCTCTCTCTCTCTCTCTCTCTCTCTCTCTCTCTCTCTCTCTCTCTCTCTCTCTCTCTCTCTCTCTCTCTCTCTCTCTCTCTCTCTCTCTCTCTCTCTCTCTCTCTCTCTCTCTCTCTCTCTCTCTCTCTCTCTCTCTCTCTCTCTCTCTCTCTCTCTCTCTCTCTCTCTCTCTCTCTCTCTCTCTCTCTCTCTCTCTCTCTCTCTCTCTCTCTCTCTCTCTCTCTCTCTCTCTCTCTCTCTCTCTCTCTCTCTCTCTCTCTCTCTCTCTCTCTCTCTCTCTCTCTCTCTCTCTCTCTCTCTCTCTCTCTCTCTCTCTCTCTCTCTCTCTCTCTCTCTCTCTCTCTCTCTCTCTCTCTCTCTCTCTCTCTCTCTCTCTCTCTCTCTCTCTCTCTCTCTCTCTCTCTCTCTCTCTCTCTCTCTCTCTCTCTCTCTCTCTCTCTCTCTCTCTCTCTCTCTCTCTCTCTCTCTCTCTCTCTCTCTCTCTCTCTCTCTCTCTCTCTCTCTCTCTCTCTCTCTCTCTCTCTCTCTCTCTCTCTCTCTCTCTCTCTCTCTCTCTCTCTCTCTCTCTCTCTCTCTCTCTCTCTCTCTCTCTCTCTCTCTCTCTCTCTCTCTCTCTCTCTCTCTCTCTCTCTCTCTCTCTCTCTCTCTCTCTCTCTCTCTCTCTCTCTCTCTCTCTCTCTCTCTCTCTCTCTCTCTCTCTCTCTCTCTCTCTCTCTCTCTCTCTCTCTCTCTCTCTCTCTCTCTCTCTCTCTCTCTCTCTCTCTCTCTCTCTCTCTCTCTCTCTCTCTCTCTCTCTCTCTCTCTCTCTCTCTCTCTCTCTCTCTCTCTCTCTCTCTCTCTCTCTCTCTCTCTCTCTCTCTCTCTCTCTCTCTCTCTCTCTCTCTCTCTCTCTCTCTCTCTCTCTCTCTCTCTCTCTCTCTCTCTCTCTCTCTCTCTCTCTCTCTCTCTCTCTCTCTCTCTCTCTCTCTCTCTCTCTCTCTCTCTCTCTCTCTCTCTCTCTCTCTCTCTCTCTCTCTCTCTCTCTCTCTCTCTCTCTCTCTCTCTCTCTCTCTCTCTCTCTCTCTCTCTCTCTCTCTCTCTCTCTCTCTCTCTCTCTCTCTCTCTCTCTCTCTCTCTCTCTCTCTCTCTCTCTCTCTCTCTCTCTCTCTCTCTCTCTCTCTCTCTCTCTCTCTCTCTCTCTCTCTCTCTCTCTCTCTCTCTCTCTCTCTCTCTCTCTCTCTCTCTCTCTCTCTCTCTCTCTCTCTCTCTCTCTCTCTCTCTCTCTCTCTCTCTCTCTCTCTCTCTCTCTCTCTCTCTCTCTCTCTCTCTCTCTCTCTCTCTCTCTCTCTCTCTCTCTCTCTCTCTCTCTCTCTCTCTCTCTCTCTCTCTCTCTCTCTCTCTCTCTCTCTCTCTCTCTCTCTCTCTCTCTCTCTCTCTCTCTCTCTCTCTCTCTCTCTCTCTCTCTCTCTCTCTCTCTCTCTCTCTCTCTCTCTCTCTCTCTCTCTCTCTCTCTCTCTCTCTCTCTCTCTCTCTCTCTCTCTCTCTCTCTCTCTCTCTCTCTCTCTCTCTCTCTCTCTCTCTCTCTCTCTCTCTCTCTCTCTCTCTCTCTCTCTCTCTCTCTCTCTCTCTCTCTCTCTCTCTCTCTCTCTCTCTCTCTCTCTCTCTCTCTCTCTCTCTCTCTCTCTCTCTCTCTCTCTCTCTCTCTCTCTCTCTCTCTCTCTCTCTCTCTCTCTCTCTCTCTCTCTCTCTCTCTCTCTCTCTCTCTCTCTCTCTCTCTCTCTCTCTCTCTCTCTCTCTCTCTCTCTCTCTCTCTCTCTCTCTCTCTCTCTCTCTCTCTCTCTCTCTCTCTCTCTCTCTCTCTCTCTCTCTCTCTCTCTCTCTCTCTCTCTCTCTCTCTCTCTCTCTCTCTCTCTCTCTCTCTCTCTCTCTCTCTCTCTCTCTCTCTCTCTCTCTCTCTCTCTCTCTCTCTCTCTCTCTCTCTCTCTCTCTCTCTCTCTCTCTCTCTCTCTCTCTCTCTCTCTCTCTCTCTCTCTCTCTCTCTCTCTCTCTCTCTCTCTCTCTCTCTCTCTCTCTCTCTCTCTCTCTCTCTCTCTCTCTCTCTCTCTCTCTCTCTCTCTCTCTCTCTCTCTCTCTCTCTCTCTCTCTCTCTCTCTCTCTCTCTCTCTCTCTCTCTCTCTCTCTCTCTCTCTCTCTCTCTCTCTCTCTCTCTCTCTCTCTCTCTCTCTCTCTCTCTCTCTCTCTCTCTCTCTCTCTCTCTCTCTCTCTCTCTCTCTCTCTCTCTCTCTCTCTCTCTCTCTCTCTCTCTCTCTCTCTCTCTCTCTCTCTCTCTCTCTCTCTCTCTCTCTCTCTCTCTCTCTCTCTCTCTCTCTCTCTCTCTCTCTCTCTCTCTCTCTCTCTCTCTCTCTCTCTCTCTCTCTCTCTCTCTCTCTCTCTCTCTCTCTCTCTCTCTCTCTCTCTCTCTCTCTCTCTCTCTCTCTCTCTCTCTCTCTCTCTCTCTCTCTCTCTCTCTCTCTCTCTCTCTCTCTCTCTCTCTCTCTCTCTCTCTCTCTCTCTCTCTCTCTCTCTCTCTCTCTCTCTCTCTCTCTCTCTCTCTGTCTCTCTCTCTCTCTCTCAGTTCTGCACATTAAACACATTAATTATCAGAGATCATACACATTCATGATGCATCATACGTAAGGCCTATCTCCTATAATGTCATAACACTTACAATATTTCAATGAAGTTTCATTTAATCCATCATCGCCACTCCTTGAAATTTAACATAGACACATATTCTCCCAGATACCAAGACATTTTGTAGCCTATGTAGTGAAGGACAGTAAGGAACTGACGATATTGCTGCCTGTGTTATCACAGTCCACTAGATGGTGCTGCTAATGTTGTTTGATGCTTGTTGCATAATACAGAGTATACTGGAGTATTGTATTATATTGTAATCTGTACTGGAATGTAATTATCATTATTTTAAAAGCAATTGCAAATGTAGTAGCATGATTCCAATCACATTTAATAGTAAAAGAGCCATGTTCATTTTATATCTTAAATGCTGTTGTATAAAATATAAATTTTTGGTCACACTTTACAAAAAGATTTACTTCATTAGCAATGGTTAATGCATTAGTTATCACTAACTAACAATCAAAAACAAAAAAAATTTCATTTTTGGTCTTATTTTATATTTTTGGTGTTAGTGTTCATTCATAATACTTAAATACTTATTCATAATACTTAATCTGTTAATTTATACAACTTGAATATGAAACAAAATGTTTTAGTATATGTGAAAATTAAAATTAACCTATAGATTACCACAATAATGTCATTGTTTGTTCACAATACCTAATGCATTAGTGTGTGTGTGTGTGTGTGTGTGTGTGTGTGTGTGTGTGTGTGTGTGTGTGTGTGTGTGTGTGTGTGTGTGTGTGTGTGTGTGTGTGTGAACAAAACATTTGTGTGTGTGTGTGTGTGTGTGTGTGTGTGTGTGTGTGTGTGTGTGTGTGTGTGTGTGTGAATATGAATATATATATATATTGTGCTCTGAAAATAAGCCTGCTTTTTTTTCTTTCTTTTTTTCTTTTTTTTTTGCATTTAGCAGCTTTTCATGTCACATGTAGTTAATGTTACTACAAAATACACAAGATGCCTTGTTTCATCTGTTCTCAGCTCTGTTTATGGGGAATAAACCATGAGGAGGAGTTCACTGACATTAAAATAGGAGATAATCTGTGCCTGTGTAGGAGGAAATTGTGAAATCCTGTTTGGAATTTGAAAACAAAAGTGGACAATAAATAATGCAGCGGGAGGCTGTTATGTCCACACATAGAACTTAAGGTGCTTAAACTTAGAATCCATTCTCAATGTCATCACTTAATTATGTTAAAATCAGCTTTGGCATTAAACTTTAATGTTATTTTCAGGCTCATTGATTTCCTGCACAATGCATGTCTCCTCTTAGTCTCATACTGCCAGTTCACTGCATACTCTCACAATAAATAATAATTGTAACAGATACATGTATATTTTTATAATCAGAAATGATAATAAAAGAAAATAATCAGAAATGTTTCTTGAGCAGCAAATCAGCATATTAGAATGATTTCTGAAGATCATGTGACACTGAAGACTGGAGTAATGGAGTTTTCCCATATGAATTCATGTTTGCAATAAACATTTGAATCAATTTAATTTTTTATTTATTTATTTTTATCTTATTTTATTTAATTTTTTCCATGATCTAGCCTAAAAACGCTCAAATCAGAAATGCACAGCTCAGATTATAGACCGCGTGCAAATTCCACAGGTTCAGCTACAGGTCAGACAAGCTTTATTTAGATGAAAATAGTCTAATAAATCCAATCAACCGTTTACAGCAGTGACCAGAAATAATCATAGCTACTATTTACACATAACATTCATCAAATAGCTCTGTCTACATATTCCTTTTCTGGCTCTTGTTTAGAAACTTATGGTATTAAATATATATTTTAAACTGTACAAATTCACAATCAAGCATCGTCAGAGCTTAATAATAAAAGTAAAAAGTTCATATGTATGGTAGGCTATGTTCTGAATCACAGTCCATAGTAGCTACAATAAAAATTGATCATATTAGTGAAATTTATCATGTCTGTATAACACTTCAGCTTAATACAAAAATAACGCACCTTTAGTGGACAGTAACTTTAAGCCACAGCAATATTGGCCAATATTAGGTATATGGTTTAAAATGAAAAATATACAGCATGGCTGTAAAGGCTCAAAGTTAATGGCATGTTGTCACGAGTTATTTAAAGCATAACATACATAGAAGCAAAAATACATAGACAGACTTGGCATGTTTACACAGCGATATTCCACTGATGCATTGCATTGTTGTGTACATGTCCCCTTTAAAACTAGGCTTTGTTGTTTTATGTGATGTAGTGAAAGTGTCTCTCAGCCAGCCATCCACAGAATGAAGGGAATAAGGATTGTGGGTAATGTAGTTGAAGGCGCCAGGCCGAAACACAGGCTGTACATCACTCCTATCCCAACAGTTAAGGCCACACTTCTCTGGTCCCGAATGATGGATTTCAGACAGTCACAGAACTGCAAAAGAAAACACATTAAGAATATATCAGTAGCAGACTTCGTCCAAATCCAATTCAAAAAAAGACTATAAAGAATATGTTTTTATTTATTTAATTGTAGTGCATTATTGACATTTTGCATGGTGTTAATTCCACAATATCTTGATATTAATATTAATTTTAATACATAAGATGTATTCTAGGCTATTCTTTGTATTATAATATTAAAGATTAGATATAAATAGGGTTGCAAAAAGTTGGAAAATTCCATTAAATTTCTGAAATATTCCAGAAACGTTGGAAACTTTCCAGGAGTTTTTGGTCTATTCCTGGCATTTTTGGAAAGTTTCCGGAAATGTTGCAACCCTAGATATAAATAATATTTGTCGGGGTTTTTTCTTCCCAGATCAAGAGAACTCACCTTCTCTGTCTGCTGGCTCACAGCTGTTCCGTACCTGCAATACGTCACGAAATGCTCGCAGTTATTCCATAATAAACTGTAGGGAATGTCTCCGACCAGTTGCTCTGCTCTCCTCGCCACTTCTTCGCTCGCCAGCGCGAGACACTTCACTTTCATATCCATATCGTTCACCAGAATCTGAGCACCATACGCGAAGTCTTCGACCGAGTCGACGCGTATGCTCGCGTTTCTGTAAAGGCATCCTAAAATGAGTCTTTTGTTCGTGACGACTGGTTTAATGAGCTGGTTGTTGTTGGTGAGGACGGGCATGATGTCAGGCATCAGGTGCGCCACCCTGTTCTCGCCCAGACAGATGCCGTAGTGAACGAAGAGAGTGCGCTGCACCTGCAGCAGGTCTCCTCTCCTGAGCACCGGGCATCTCACCGGCTCCTCCTGCCACAGACTCTCAAAAACATTCAAGTTTGAGAAAAGAAAGAACTTCTCAAATAGAAATGTCAGCGAGTCTAGCATTTTCATGACTTGTAGGCTTCACAGTCGATGGAGATTTTATATGTGGCACGTGCTTTAGCGCTGAGGAGGTGTCCTGGATTCTGATTGGCTGGACGGTTCATTCCCACACTAAACCACTTTAATGCTCAGCACTTGATTACTTAATGTTGTGCAGTTTTCGCAAATAAACAGTAAGCTTATCGGTAACACTTTACAATAACATTTATTGGAGAAGAAGAAAGAAAAGAATGCAATTAGCTATCAAATAGTTAGAAATCTTAATTAATAGGTTAGATTTAATAAAATACTCTGATATATATATATATATATATATATAAGTGACAGTAAAGACTTATATTGTAAGAAAATATTTCTATTTTGAATAAATGCTGTTCTTTTTAACTTTTTTTTTTTCATCAAAGAATCCTGGAAAAAGTATCACAGATATCACAGATTCTAAATAAATAAATAAACATAAAAAATACTATGAAGCAGCAAAAACTGTCTCCAACATTGATAATAAATCAGCATATTAGAATGATTTCTGAAGATCATGTGACACTGAAGACTGGAGTAATGATGCTGAAAATACAGCTGCGCATCACAGAAATACATTACAGTTTAATGTATATTAAATTAGAAAAACATTATTTTAAATTGTAATAATATTTTACAATTTTCCTTTTTTTTCCTGTATTTTTGATCAAATAAACGCACTCTTGAAGAGCAGAAGAGACTTTTTTAAAAAACATAAAAAATCTTACAGATCCCAAACTTTTGACCGGTGGTTCATAGAGAATAAATGTACATTTCATATGTGTTTAAACTGCCTGCAAACAACAGTGCATTGTAATTATTCATATACAAGAACTCGGTAACATCATTAAATGTTCTTGTTAACTACTCTGTTAACTAGATTGTTTAGTGTTTATAGAACTAAACATATACAGTATTTTGTGGCCACTATATTTTTCATACACGTCTGTTTCAAACATGTGAAGAAGCTTATCCGGAACCGTGTCCCCGTCTGCTCAAAGCATGTTTTCAAGTCCACTTTGAGCTGATTTTGTAGTCTAGTCTGAAACGTGAGGCCCTTAATTAGAAGCAGGGGCTGATTATCCTCCAACAATACCACTTGCTGTTCTCACATGCACTGGTCGTCTCAGCATTTCTCCTGAGATTTCTGCAAACGCCGATGGAAGAAGTGACCTTAATTAGCAGCGGCGTGTTATCATCTGATAATCTTGAAATATTTTGTTCCAAGATCTATCCAGATCCTCTTTCTGTTTTAATCATTAGAGCCATTTGTCCAATCTAGTGCATGAAATCAGAGGAAACAGGAGAAGATACTGTCTGATGATCTCAAAAAGTTGTTTTCCATAACGATCAAAACAAAAGTCAATTCCTTTCATAATATGAATGCATTTTAGAATTTTTTTCAAGAACTTATAAACAATAAATCTTGGCATTCTTCTGTTCCATCCTCCTTCCATTTAGTTTATATTACAAAAGCAAGTAATGTAACTAGTTCAGAATCAATACTTAAAGCAAGTTTTCCCAAAAAAACATAATTAGCGTACTCATCCTCAGACTATCCAAGATGTCGATGAGTTTGTTTCTTCATCAGAACAGATAAGAGAAATGTAGCATTATATTACTTGCTTACAGCTGATTCCTTGTTAACATTTCTTGGACATCACATCAGTGAAAAGATGTGTGTTTCTAAGAAACAAATCCATTAAGATGTTTTAACTTTAAACTGTCGCTTCCGGCTAAAATACCAGTCCATAATCCATAATAACGCTTCCTTTCACTCCTGTCTCTCACATCAAAATCCAGCCACATATTTGTTTAGAGCTGTTTAAACGCTGCTTGATCTGTGCAGATTTCTCTCCTGATTCAGACCAGAACACTTTTTCACTGGAGGACGTGTTATTATGGATTATGGACTCAATGTATTTTAGTTAAAAGCGTCTTAATGCTGGATTAGTTTCAGCTTTTCTCTTCTCCAGATGTTAACTGATGGACTGGAGTGCTGTGGATTACTTGTGGATTATTGTGATGTTTTTATCAGCTGTTTGGACTCTCATTCTGACGGCACCCATTCACTGCAGAGCATCCATTGCTGAGACACTGATGCAATGTTACATTTCTACAAATCTGATGCATGAAGTAACAAACTCATCTACCTCTCGGATGGCCTGAGAGTGAGGACATTTTACGATTCCTTTAAGCATGAGCATAACATTATTCAAACATAACTTTAGGAGATCAGCTATGTTTAAACACATGAAGTCTGCCTGTATGGATAAATTGTTGGCTTTGTTTAAGATTGCTGGCAGTTGACAAACTGGGAGAGGAAATTAAGGTATATCTGTAATAAAATAACCATAAGTTATACACTGGCCTAAACATACATGGACAGGTGGTAACAACAGGGAGGGAACCAATACACCTCTCAAGGTATCTTCTGTAACAACTGAATACAAGCCAGTTTTGTTTTTCTTTGTTCAGCTAAGATAAGAGCTGGTCATGTGTCAATGTTATTACTACAGGCGTTTGGTTGTGATAACTCTTTATGTAAGCAGATTTCATTAAGCATAACTATTAAGTGCAATAGTTAACATATCACTGAAAAAATTATCACCGTGCACTGTGATGCAACACAATATGTTTATGATGTTTATGATCACATTTATCGTCTTCTGTCTAAATCACATGCATTACTCATTTGTAAAAATCTGTCAGTGCCTATTTTGAGTAGCATAGAAAACAGATAAATAATTATTGTCCATAATAAGTCCATATATTCTGTGTTGAATATTTGGCAGCTGTGATCAACAGGCAGTCTGAGGTCTGAAGGGCAGATGTGAAATGGTGGTTATTGCAGAACCACACTCGAAGTGAACTTACTCTGGCCTCGCTGCGACCTCCTCACTTACAAATCCACATTTACGGGATGCCAGATAAGAGTAGGCTACTCTTGAGAAAGAAATGCACTAGACTTAACTCTCACATTTTCGTGCATTCATTGATTATTCTCTCATTGCTATTGCCTTCCAGCCCTGTTTACAAAATTCCGAAAAGAATCTTGAGGGGAGAAAAAAAGACGAGCAGAGTGCCTTGAAGCTGAGAAGTTGAGTAGAGGTCTTCAGTAAATCAAATGGACAGGACACATAAATCTGTTGCACATAAACAATCCCAATGGGACGCATTAGAAGCAGCTTGCTATTTTTCTGAATTAGTGAATACAATTAAAACTTGATTAAGTTACTGTGGTTTTGCATGTCAACTCAAGTCATGACGGTTCTGCAAACGTCACAATGACAATGCATGACCAATTGTGACCACAAAACCAGTCTTAAGTGTCAATTTTTTTAAATTGAGATTTGTACATCATCTGAAAGCTGAATAAATGAGCTTTCCATTGATGTATGGTTTATTAGGGTCGGACAATAATTGGATGACCATTTGAAAATCTGGAATCTGAGGGTGCAAAAAAATCTAAATATTGAGAAAATCATCTTTAAAGTTGTTCAAATGAAGTTCTTAGCAATGCATATTACTAATCAAAAATTAAGTTTTGATATATTTACGGTAGGAAATTTACAAAATATCTACATGGAACATGATCTTTCCTTAGTATCCTAATGATTTTTGGCATAAAAGAAAAATCAATAATTTTGACCCATACAATGTATTGTTGGCTATTGCTACAAATATACCCCAGCGACTTAAGACTGGTTTTGTGCTGCAGGCTCACAAATGTGATTTTGCCTTCAAGCCAACACTTTGAGGGATCCAAGTTTCTTTCCTTTTTTAATATTCAATATTAATTTGCTGATATTTCCAGACCAATAAGCATTTTCATTGAGTCAGAAAAATATCTCAATTAAAAAATAAAAGCCTCAAACTTATTAAGAAGCCCAAAATTGACCATAAATATGCTGATAATATTTACATGGCCAAAAAGTAAGATGAAATTCTGATAGCTTGTAATGTAAATCAATGAGATGATAATTTTAACAGTTCAGCAGATTAAAATGCATACAAATATCATTATATCTCCAGATAATGTCTTAGTAAGATAATATTGAAATGTTTTTATGATCAATGCTCTGTAGTTTTTATTATGGGAGGCGAAACATATATTGCAATGCAATACGATGATATTCAAGAGATGCACAAATAAATGTTCATCAAAAGCCTGATTTTAGCCTCACATTTAAGCATGGTTTCTAAAAAAATAAAAAAATGATGTATGGATAATCAAGTAAAAGTTGCTTCAGACCAGTAATTACGTTACTTGCAAAAAGAAAAAGTATGCAGTGGGATACTCAGTTCAGGCCTTATATTAAATAACCTCAAAATGACCTCAGACTCTGTGTGCATTTCAGTACAGTTCAGACGGCAATGACCTCCCGTGATCGCTACAGTGGTGGTAACATTTCTTATCTTTTGTTTAAGAGACTGGAGAGCTAGCAGGCTGCATCTTGAGACTTGTGAAATGGAAGCAGCTCTCCATCTGGTTTTTAGAGAGGTTCAGGCAGAGTTCAGAGTTGTTTAAGTTCACAGACGCTGAAGTTGACTCTCAGGTCATCCGTGCCTTATCTGTCAGTTACCACGTTCAATATGGTTTCGTGCCATAAAATCGGGTCACAGCCTGGTCACTTTAATGATGCTACTGGCAGAGTCAGAGCTTCATGATACACCTAATAAACAGAATGAAGAAACCTTGTTGTGGACCTCTCTCTAGACCCACTGCCCCAGTAAACTCATCTGCTACAAAGCTGTAAATCCACAGTGAAGCAAGCTTTAATTTCACCAAGTCGCTAAGCAATCTTTGTATTTTAAGATTTGTATTCACTGACACCGAATCCAGTAGTTTTATTAATAAGCTGAAAATCAGTTTTGTTCTAATGAAGAGCTTTCAGACTGAGATCAGTCTTCTTTCAGACGCTCTTCACTGCTACCACAGTTGAAGAAGAAAAACAGAGCTGGCCTTTGCTTGACTCACTGAATCTTGTTTATCACTTGTTGTTTACAAGAGTTTAATCTTTTTCAACGGCAGCTAGATATCTGTGACCAACCCCTTCATGCAGCGGTGCTACAAAATGTGTTTTGGGAGTAAAATGCATTCAATGCACAGCTCAACATTATTATAATTATAATTTGAAACATTAAAAAAAGCTTCAATGATAAACTTGCATGTGTTATTTTCTTAGAATAAAAGGGGAAACCCTTTCTTCTAATATTAGATGGCCAAAAACAGTAGCCTGCACAAATGTTCAGTGGTTAAAGGCTACTGGGGCTCCTGAGATTTTGAATCCTGCCTGAACACTGCATTAAACCGACTTCTGATCATTCAATTCTGCACTGACACAAACAATGAAGCTTATTTTCACCCCTCTACAAAAGCTCTGAAATAGCTACCATTTCTGTCTACCATAACTGCTCCCACTCCTAAATCCCACACACACACACACACTCTCTCTCTCTCTCTCTCTCTCTCTCTCTCTCACACACACACACACACACAAAGCTCATAAAGATCATGCGTGACTCATAAAGCAAACAAACAAACACAAACACCTTTGTGTTCCTCAAGACCAGCTTCGTTATTCTCACATAAAAACCTCCTGGAGACACATTTAAACAAACAAACAAACAAAAAATAAATAACCTATATGACTTCTCAGAAACAAGATTTTTATGTTTGCACACTTTCTCATTCATATTACTCATTACTTCACAAGCTTAATAAAATAATATAATAAATATAAAAAATGTTTAGTTTTTAGTTAAATGAAACTAATTTAGTTTAGTGAAACTAATTTATTTATTTCATTGAGTTGAGTATAGAAGTATAGCAAGTATACTAGTTTGAACAGCTGCAGATGTGTAACAGAGATCTGTATCATGGGATACTTTTGATGTGCATCGTCCCCTTGTGGTCGAGCTGGTAAAGACATGCTCAAAGTCTGTCTCCTTTGGTACTGATGTTTGTAGCTTTGAAAACACAGACAAGTATTGAGCAACAATATTAATATTCAAAGTGATTAGATTGTTTAGTAGAAACATTCAGTCATCAAATACTCAAAAAGTTTAAAATGGTAATAAACTTTTAAAATCAACAACAGTTACAAAAGTGCTTAAGTAGGGAATATTTAATGCAAATAAATCCTTGATCATTAATATTATGCAAATATGGACGACCAATTTATTTCATTTCACCTTTTTTAAATTGATTGATTGATTGATTGATTGATTGGATATTACCAGTAAAATTAAGAAAGTCATACATTTTTGCCTCAGTGGCTGGACCAGTTTATTAGTTTTTCTTTCTTCCGTTCTTTTTCTTTCTTTCTTTCTTTCTTTCTTTCTTTCTTTCTTTCTTTCTTTATCTACTAAATAGCTCTTCTTTATTTTGGTCATTACCAGTAAAATGAAGAAAGACTTTATTTTTTGCCTCAGTGACTCAGCTGGTGGAGATGATATGTCAGCAGAAGTGTCTGTTTGTCTGTGCATGTGTGTACATGTCGTTTAGAGATTTGTGGAACATTTGTTCTCTCAACATCAGAAGAGAAAAAGTTAGAAATCATTAACTTCAGACCGAGTGGATACTGACCCACAGACTCTGTAGCAACAGAACCGTGCTGCGTCACGGTAAACGATCCGTTTGTCTTTTTGCTTTGTTTATATCTTTGTATATTATGCTTATAGGAAAAACACAAAATGTAATCTGAAGGTATTAAGTGATTGTCAATTATTAGTTAGTCTCAGAAACATACAGTTGAAGAAACATAAGATCTAACTTCAAGCAAAGCTAAATGAGCTGTAGTTCAGCTAAATGTTAAATGTCCTTCCCTCGAGTCGTTAAACTAAAGTAATATTAAAAAGTAATGATTATTTAATGGCTTTGCAATGCTATTAATATGGGCCTATACAGGTCATGCTTGGTTTCACAGACAGGGTTTAGGCAAAACCAAGATTAGGCCATAGTTCAATTAGGACATGTAAGTAATTTTTATAAACATGCTTTAGAAAAAACATAACTGGTGTGGAATCTTGAGACAAAACAAGGGCACTGATATATTTTAAGATCAGTCAGTGCAAGTTTCTTTCAGTTGCAACAGCTCAGATTTACATTTTAGTCTGGGACTAGGCTTAAGCCTTGTCTGTGAAATCGGAAGTAAGTTTTTTTTACAGTATACAAGCACCAAAACATTCTCAGCCCGGGAAAGGTTGAAGGCAGACCCCTGATTAAATCAATATAATGTTCAGGTCTCGATTGTCTCTGCCCATGTTAGCATTGAGACAGACATGTTGACCAATCTCTGCAACGTTTACGGTTCATTCTGAGTCACACGCAGGACCTTGATCGGATAAATATCCCGCAGCAGTCAACAGTCACTCACAATCTCGAGGGACCAGACAGATTGCAGGTCCAACATGGCCTCATTCATGCATGCGTCTGTCTCCATCCTGCTGCTGTCCACATTAACCTCAGCGGTGAGCGACATACAAATGTTATTTTATCGTAATACCAATTTCTTTTACTGATTTTGTTTTCTCCCTTTTGTCACCTCAAGCAAATGAGAGGGGACTATTCACCAACGCAAGACATTTGTAACCCAAACGATGGGTTTGTAAGTACAGATTGTCTGCTTTAGATTGTTTCAAGTAATGCATTTATATTCAGGAAGCTTAATAGTCACTGGTTTAACACTAACTCTCCTTTCTCTCGTCCTCAGGGGATATACTGCCCAACCACATGTGGAGTTGCTGATTACCTACAGAGGTACGTGCCTGATATGGACAGAGAGCTGGATCAAATGGAGCAGGATTTGGAGGCTATCGCCAACATTACAAGAGGAGCGCAGGACAAAGTGGTGTACCTGAAGGACTCAGAAACACAAGCACAAAAACAAGCACCAGGTAGCACGATTTATCATTAATTATGGGCTAAAAAAATATCATTAATGTAACACATGCACAGAGGTTACAGTGGTCTCGGGTGAGCTCTCAGGTGCGTTTTAGATGCTGCTTCTGGATTAATGCATCAATTAAGTGCATGAAGAAAAAAATACATATTTTTCTTACACTGTGAGTACACATTTTATTATTAAAAAAAATGTAAATACCATTTAAGGTTATTTATTTATGTATTTTTCACATATTATTAATTATTCATACATGTGGGAGTCGCACCACATGACACTTTTTTCACAACCTGAAATTTTCTTATATTTTACAAGAATTGCTGACCTTGACACAGTCATGAGCTTCAGCGGTGGTCCTCTCTGTGACATCATTTCCTGTTTTATGGGAAGTTATATAATTTTATTATAATTTGTTATAATATTTTCTGGAAGTTGGTTGCACCGCATGACGTGTTGGTTGCACCACAGGACCACAAAATAAATCCTTTTTCAAATATTCATAAAAAGTGAAAGAAATAATAAAGATTGTTTTTCCAATAATTTATATTCTTTTAAGAATGCTTCTTTGATATCAGGACATTTGTATCACTATGACATTCTTATCCCTCCCAAAACACATATAAAAAAAAAATTCATACAGAAAGTAAAACATGCATATCATAGAATAGGCATATTCAAGTCATTTTATGTATAAATCGCATTTTTAAAGTAATTGTGAAACTTCTTTTGATTTTCATAACCGCCATCTTTTTGTCAGATGCATACATCAAAAAATCTACAAGCATGCTCGATGATATACTGCGATTTGAGAAGAGCATTCTCGCTCAGGAAGATCAAATATAGTGAGCACTTTTTCTTCTTTTTTTTATGCCACTTATCTTAAATATGGTCCAAATAGTTTATGAAATGCCATTATATAATATTGTATTCCCCCCTCAACAGTCAGCTGCAGTCAATCCTACAGGCTAACGAGAAAAGAATAACCGATTTAAAGCAGATGTCCCAGCAGCTGGACCAGATGTGCAAAGAGCCCTGCAAAGACACTGTGGAGATTCAGACTGTCACAGGCAAAGGTAAAAACAGCAGATTCAAACATCTCACTGAAAACTGACACTGAGTGAATTGATTGTACATAAGGTACGTAGAGGGCTGAAGTACATGCACTTTTCCCCAGATTGTCAGGACATTGCAAACAAGGGTGCTAAGGTCAGTGGGCTTTACTACGTGAAACCAGCCAGGGCTCCAGAGGCATTCTTGGTCTACTGTGAGATAGATAGCTTTGGACGTGGATGGACTGTCCTTCAGAGGGTACGTGGAACAACAAACTATGTTAAGGGTGTAGGGCCAGTAATATTGGTGCCGTGACCCAGGTGTGCATGAGGTTTAAGGAGGCTGACTGTTCAGGTGAACTTCACTCTCCTGGCCTCAAGAGGCAGACTAAAGACTTACTATGATCTTTAAAGTCCTTGTTAGCATGCCTTTGACACTTGTTTGAGTCCTGGACAGAAAGGTGCAAGTAGAAGCAATTACAAATGTGTACAGCTTTAATGATCAAAACGAATCGTTCGTTTTTCAGAGACGGGATGGCAGCGTCGACTTCAACAAAAAATGGATTCAGTATAAGGAAGGCTTTGGGTATCTCTCACCAGATGACAGAACGGAGTTCTGGCTGGGGAATGAGAAGATGCATCTGCTGTCTGTTCAGTCCAGCGTGCCTTATGTGCTGAGGATAGAGATGGTCGATTGGGAAGGCAACAAAAAGTAATGAACCACGGGGAACTGATTTACTTACTCTCACACACATTCCTGCCCTATATTGTGCTTTTTAGGTTTGAATTTCACAAGTGGAGTTCCCAAATCATCTTATTTTAACATTTAGGCTGCTTTTGCCAAAAGCAGAGGAAAAAGGAATGCTTTTGGTGTCAAACCTGCGCAAGAATCATCCATGCAGAAGTTTTCCTTATCTGCAGTCGCCAAACAGGACTTTGCTCTGCTACCAAAATCGATTCTTGCCAAGTCACATCGCATGACCTTTTCAATCAGATCAAACATGCTGCTGAACATTAGCAGTCAATGGGAGTGTTTGTCTCAAATTTACCTTGCTCTCTCAGGTATGCCGACTACGCCACTTTCAAAGTCGGACCAGAAGTCGATGCATACCGCTTGACGTATGCGTATTACCTTGGTGGAGATGCCGGCGATGCCTTTGATGGGCACGACTTTGGCGATGATCCCAGTGACAAATTCTACACGTCTCACAATGGCATGCAGTTCAGTACACCTGACAAAGACAACGACAAGTTCCATGAAAACTGTGCCTTGCAGGAAGGCTCCGGCTGGTGGATGAACCGCTGCCATGCCGCTCATCTCAACGGAAAATACTACCAGGGTAAAGCCTTTCCTCTTTATAGGAGCAAAGTCAATAGCACACATGCAGGAATCCCTTCACTGATGCATTCTGTCTTCACAGGTGGCAAGTACACAGAGAAGGACTCGCAGAATGGATATGACAATGGCATTATTTGGGCCACGTGGCAAAGTCGCTGGTATTCTCTGAAGGAGACCACCATGAAGATCATTCCCATCAACAGAATCGTTGCTGGAGGCCAGGAAAGTGGTTCCAAGCAGTTTGGGGGCCTGGGAGACATTTAAAGACCTCACCAAAGCTGTTCTGAGCTATGATTTTGTTTTTGTGAAACACATGAGCAAGGCATTTTTACGAGAGTGTAAACATCCGTCTGTCCGTTTCTGGCGTTTTCCATTCTAGACATATTAATTCTGAAAAAGCTTCATACACAAGTCACACTTTGGTAATTTTTTACAACTTGATCAACTCATATAAACAGCAGCAGCTGGTCTAACACATCGCACTCTCAACGAATGAATAAAATCCTCTGTCTTTTGTAAATGAAAAGTGTTCTGTAGTCCTCTTTACTTAAATATGTGAGAAATAACAAAGTAGGTAAGGTTAAAATTAAAACAGGTATATTACGTTACACAAACAGATGGAACATTCATTAAAAAAAACGGGTAATGCTTCGTTTTTAATGTGTCCTTGTTACACAAGTTACATTTAATTACTATAGTAATAAGAGTAAATTATGCATAAGTGCAAGCAACTAACACTAAACCGAACCCGGTAACACTTTATTTTAAGGTGTCCGTGTTACACATGTTACATGTACTTACTATTATACTAACAATTAATTATGCATAATTGCATGCAAGTAACCCCAATCCTAACCCTATAGTAAATACATGTAGTTAATTAATATTACTCAGTACATAAATGTATAATTACACTGTAACAAGGACACCTTAAAATAAAGCGTAACCCCGAACCCTAACCCAAAACCTACAGTAACTAGATGGGTAGTTAATGGGTATTAACCAGTACTTATGTAATTACACTGGAACAAAGACACATTAAAATAAAGTGTGTCCAAAAAGGGCACAAAACAAATGTTCATATATGCTTAAAAATAAATGAATGAATGTCTCCTGCCTTTTAATTGGCCTGTTACACAGCACAATTGTGTAGGTGTGTTAACCTCTGTAAGGTTAGTAAGTCAATATTGCCCGACTGTCGTTCTAGATGAACAGGCTGCACTCCAAGCTCCCTGATGTAAGAAGATTTCATCATCTGTGCTGTGCTGCATCAATCAATAAATACTGAGTCAGCTATTTCAACTCAGGAAAGTGCCTTCTTATTTGTATTGTATTTTCACCCATGTATTTCTTTATTCACATTCACAAAGTAGATCGACAATAAGTGATTGTCTTTTTTTTTTTTCAATTTTCCATCATGTAACACTATCAATCTTTAAATGTAAAGGTGTGGACATTTATTGCCATTGAGTTGAAGGAATAGTTTTGCTGAATATTTACTCACCTTTAATGAGATCAGTTTGTTTCTTCATCAGATTTGTAGAAATGTAGCACTGCATCAGTGTCTCAGCAATGGATGCTCTGCAGTGAATGGGTGCCATCAGAATGAGAGTCCAAACAGCTGATAAAAACATCACAATAATCCACAGCACTCCAGTCCATCAGTTAACATCTGGAAAAGACAAAAACTGAAACAAATCCAGCATTAAGACGTTTTTACTTTAAACCTTTGCTAAAATACGAGCCTATTCATAATATTGCCTTCTCCAGAGAAAACGTTCTCATCTAAATCAGATTACGCACTGTTTACTGTATTTATTACTGTAAGTGAAAACTGTAAAAAAAAAAGTGGGTGGATTTTGATGAGAGGACAACATCAGCTGTTTGGACTCTCATTCTGACGGCACCCATTCACTGCAGAAGGTATATTGGCGAGCAAGTGATAGAATGATATACTTGAGTAAAGGATAATGCACGGCTAGCTGTGCATTACACGGTTTTAATGCACACCTGCCAGCCAATCAGAATCGAGTATTCAGACAGACCATGGTATAAAGAAAAAACAAACTCATCTATATCTGGGATGTATTGTTATAATCAGTGAAGTGAAATTAATCTCTCACTTACATTGCACGTACACCTGCAGTGTTTATGAGAGAATTAGCGAGAGTGCAGAATTAAGTGAAAATCAACTGAAAATTAAAAAAAACACTCCGGTGTGATGACTAACCTGAACGCCTCTGATTGGCCATTGCATTCATAAGCTCAACAGAATCGTGTGATTGGTTATAATGCACAACAATATAAAAACGCGTAAAAAGAAATATGATGCAACATGAGCAGATCTAAATTTAATGCCGCAATTAACACTTTTCATTTCATTTTTACTTTATTCGCGACAGCCTTTACCCTGGAGTTGGTTCGCCCTCCGCAACATCTTCAATTCATTTGCATTTTTAGATGTAATTTAATTGTGCGGGGACATTTTTGTCTAATTTGGTGGCCCCAAGTCCACATTATTTTCCGACTCGTGACTCCCTCCACCTAGGAGTATAAAACTAATAAATCTTACATCACTTACACTTTACACCAACTGATAGCACTGCTCTTATAAAATAGCTAGTTGTATTGTTAGTGGTCGAAATTGGAAATTAATTGGAAATATGAAAATACAAAGAATTTTTGGAGTACCTAATAAAAGTAATTATGTCTGAAAAGACAGTTAGAAGCAACTATATATATATATATATTAATGTGACTATTTATCAAATGTCTTTGATCTATTTTTAACATTGATACGGAATTTGTAAAAAAACTGCATAATGTCTATTTTCTTATTTTAAGTCTAAATGGTTTATAATTTAGAGGTAAATATTGTTTAGCACCATGAGATCCCAATTCAAAATACAAACTATTAAAAAGTAAATATTACGGAAATCAATTATATATTAACTTCATTTAAAAAGTTACACGTGTGTTGTAACGAAAGCTTCAAATCATTAAATTATAGATAAGGAAAACAAAACCTCAGTCCAGCGGGTCAGAAGTGATGCTCTGCATGAAAACACACTCGGTCTTCTGAACACAGTAACATGCTAATGTCCTTAATTTGTCTTGTACCTCTTTATCAAGATCCCATTACATTTATAATTCTTGAGCAGATGATGCATGGCAATGCACATTCAAAATGATTGCACTTATTTCTGTTGAGCTTTATCTTTGAAATTTAAAGGGTTGTGAAACCCTAAAACACAGAGTAATGCTAAATAATGGCTCCCTTCATATATCCACCCAATCCACACAATACATATACAAAAAAAGTTTTTTTTTTTTAATGAACAAAGTCTACATGTGTATGTTCAAACCTCTACAGTAGCAAATATGACTCAAGTTAACAATACATTCTTGTGATCAGATAATATAAAAAAACGTATACTCGGTGAAAGAGAACAGTAGATGATCTGTTGTAAACATGCTTGTACTCCCTGATCGTAAACGTATGGTTTTCACGAAATCATGACAATCAGTCCAATATGATGGAAAGCATGTCATTTTTTTT
>NW_015546098.1:1219075-1224020 GCF_001515605.1 Sinocyclocheilus anshuiensis | reverse complement strand
GTTATTTTTTTTTTTTTTTTTTTTCAAATTATGTTGGGAAACAATTTTCTAGACCATAAAATCTATGTTTTATTACTAATTTATAGGGATTTGTTGTAAGTTGCCAAAAAAAATGTCAAGGTATGAATGTGTCAATTGCTCAGTTTATTTAAACTTGGCAAACATGAACAGCCATCATATGCAAATATTTATGTAAGTGACACTTGTATTGTTTGTCTCTCTGATAGAGCAGCAATCAGATGCCGAATCCCTCAGATGCCGTTATAATTATACTGTAGGAGATCTTGCAGTTGAATAGTTAGCCGGCCTGGTCATATAGACCAGCAAATGGTGTTTGGAGTGGACTGGGAAGAAACCTTGTATACAAGAAACCTATACAACTGCAGTGTTGCTTTTTTTAATAGATAGAGCAAAGCTAAATGCGTCATCTGATCTGAAGTCTAAAACTGTGGATGTGTCGTTTATGCCTTGAGCAGAAACGGTCTTAGATGGCTAAAACGTAACAAAATGAAAGCTTTGAAATAGCAAAAAAAAATAAAAAAATACAAAAAATACAAAAACTAAAATCTTTTTCTCTTCAGAATCTCAGGTTTCCAATTAACCGGGTGGGATTCTTCAGTCTGAAAGAAAAAAAAACAAAACAAGTTTTAATAAAGAAAACCTTCATTTGGAAAATTTGCAGCAGAACATCAAGGCAATCCTTTTCCATCTGATAAACCTTTTCAATTATAAACATTTCACAATCGACACATTTTATCATTATTATTAATAGTTTTGAGTAGAATAGCAACTAATAACTTACAGCCGTGTCGTCCTCCTTGTAGACCTTGATGGTTTTGTCGGCCTCTGCTGTTATGAGGCGGCTCTCAGACTGATCGAACACGCACGCAAAGATCCCAGACTCGCTGTCTAGAGAACCGGGCTGCACCGCCGCATGAATCCTCTGGAAGTTGTAGCCAGTCCTCCAGTCCCACATGTGAATAGTGCCGTTATCAGCTGATGAGAAAAAGGACAGTCAATGACAAATGCATCAATTGACCTATCGGTAAGCCCCGCCCCCTTAGTTACTGTTTATTGGTTGCTCACTCGGACAAACAAACGTTGTTGCTCACGGTCTTACAATGACAGCTGTCAGTGAAAACCTTCTTCCGAGGGGTTTCTGATAAATTTAGGACACAGATGGTCCTTCAAGTGGGACTTAAACATGCCATGGAAGGATATATAAAAGATATAAAAATAAATATGTAAAAATACAGATCACAATGCAAACGGGAGAATTATGTTACGGTCGTCACGATCGCAATGACAACATCCCGGATCAACACCGTTCATATACCGCAGAGTAAGATTAAATGAATTTACATTTAACCAGATTAATATGGAGAGGCACTCTAATATAGACCTTCGTTTATGTGTTTTTGACTTTCACTGCACGGTACGCGAGAACAGTTCGCTATTTAGGTTTGTACGTTAGCATGGACTAGTTTTAGCAAGAGATACCTTGCTGAAGCACAAGATGACATTAACGTTCTGCTTGAGCTGATGAAAAGTGTAACTTAATGAGAGTACGACAACCAGAAAATGAACGTTTTCGTCTTCATTGTGATTGGGGGTAAATGCTTAGGGAACGTTTTGCTCCGTTTTGGTTGGATTTAGGAAATGGAATAAAATAAATTCTATTGCCCATCCTCTCAGGATAACTGGAATCAGTGTTACAAGTACCCCAGGCACATCGTTTTTCCATTTTTGAAGCATAAACACCATTAAACCGATGCGAGCTTCGGATCTTCCAATGTTTCTCTATGGCGCTGAAGCCTACAGATGTCGGAGTTCCGCTCCTCGTGCAACTGATACTCGACTGCCATTGGCTCATCTGCGTTCGAGGGGAGGGGCTTACCGATAGGTCAATTGGACATGAGGGAGGGAATCAGGAATGAGACAAAATTCAACATTGTTCAACAGATTTTTAGCAGGACCAGCTTTGCAACGTAAAAGTGTGCAGGAGCATTTCACCTCCAGACACCAGAACTCCATCTGAATTGACAGCCAGCGTGTTGATAATGGCGTTGTGTCCGGAAAGATTTTGGATGAAGTTCCCATCAGGACATTTCCACTGCTTGATGTTGTCTGGAGAGCCAGAGGCAAAGGTGTACCTGTTCAAGAAACGTGCGATTTTGATGAAGAGACAGGAATGCTTTGAAAAAGATCTGTGGCAATCTGTAACATTGTTTCATTTGATTCCAGACCTATGATTTCTGTCATATGGGAAACAAATTATGGCTAAAAATACATCATGTAAATCTTGCACCAAAATAAAAGCTCTGTTTAACCAGATGCATGAAATTGAAGAAAAAGAAAAAAATACTATCATGTAGTAAAATGTAACATTCAATGTAAATAATACCCTGGCAACTAACTGTAGTACGTTTAATTTGAATGACTAAAGTTACTAAAACTAAAATAAAGCAATTTATAAATATACATTAAAAAACAAGACAAAAGCACAAATAACTAAAACCTCAAAAAAATTTGAAAATGTAAAAAGCCAAATCAAAATACGAATAAATACTAGAATAGTATATAAATACTGAAACAACACTGATTTATACTGTAACAACTAATCAATAAACTACATTATAACCGTTAATGAATATAATTAACAACGAATTTGATTAGATTGCATCTGCTTGCTTTGCACCGAAAACATCTGCCGATCATTGTTTAACAATTTTAATAACCTGTTTTTTTACTGAACACACAGAAAACTGCAATGTCACATGGAAACAGAATGTGGCACAAATTGAAATAAACTAATAAAAAAATAAAGTGGATTTTATAGGGCCTTAATTCACAACTTAAATTACTTTATTCTGTTTCTACTCTTTTTAAAGGTTCACTACTATATTAGTTAATAGGGATGCACCGAAATGAAAATGATCGGCCGAAGCCAATAAAAAAACGTTTTTTTTCCTCATGTATTTTGCCAAATTTTTTTCACCATTGCATAAATTAAATAGCCAAAATGTTTACTGTTTTGTCTTGCTTTTCAAAGAAAAAAATTAATTACAAAACAGCAATTTAAAAATATTTAACACTGAACATTTTTAACATTCTAGCAGACACTATACCAACAAAGCACAATTTAACTTAAAATTAATTTTTTGGCGATCAGACCCCCTTCTTGAATCAGGCATGTATTTTTTACTGTAAAATTAAAAGCAGCATTACTGAACTTCTTTTAAAACATTAGAAAATACTACAGATCCTAATTTGAACACTGCGTGTGAATGTTATAATAAATGTATTAACAGCTGTTGTAATGATTATTATCATTATTATTATTGTCTTTTTATTTTATTTTACAGAACAACAGTAAAATTACAACAATACTAACATTCATGAATGCTGGAAATCTTGCTTTTTGTCAACTTTTATTCTGGCGGAAACGCGCAGGAAGACCTCAACGCTTCTTTTAGTTGACAGCAGATTTATAAATGAGTCTCATTATGAATGTCACACGTAGCGCATTGTCACATGCCTTGTAAAAATTCATAAAAATGTGACTGAGCAACTGACGAGTAACACTGTTTCAGCGCAGATTTTCCTCGTGCTTTGGACCCTGGTTAACCAGAAGAGTTCGCGCAGCGCTGTCAGAATACATGCAATGTGCACGTGTATTAGAAAACATAACGTTCTGCAGTTATTTACTAATTAAGGCCATTTCTCGATTTCAATCATCATACAGTAACCAGCAACAATCACCCCTCCTCTTCTCATTGAAGACATGCGCTGCAGCACTAAACAGTCTCTCTCTGTCGGTGCTTGTAATGATTTTTGCGTCTTTCTCAGACAGTTTAAATGCTTCCACACTGCTGATGTGTGTGCTGCATAATAAAGAGTGCGCGCCTCTCACTCTGCGCGGGTTGCTATTTGATCGCGTCATATCATTGTTCGGTACAATTTATTCTGTCTTTTCGCTTATTCGGTTGCCGAACATTCGGTGCATCCCTAAATATAAATTCACGGGAAGGCCTCATTGCTTCTTTTTGTTGACAGCAGCAGATTTATAAACGGTTCTCATTATGAATGTAGGAAGATGTTTGTCGCACGTATTGTCACATGCCTTGTAAAATTCATAAAAATGTGACTGAGCAACTGACGAGTAACACTGTTTCAGCGCAGATTTTCCTCGTGCTTTGGACCCTGGTTAACCAGAAGAGTTCGCGCAGCGCTGTCAGAATACATGCAATGTGCACGTGTATTAGAAAACATAACGTTCTGCAGTTATTTACTAATTAAGGCCATTTCTCGATTTCAATCATCATACAGTAACCAGCAACAATCACCCCTCCTCTTCTCATTGAAGACATGCGCTGCAGCACTAAACAGTCTCTCTCTGTCGGTGCTTGTAATGATTTTTGCGTCTTTCTCAGACAGTTTAAATGCTTCCACACTGCTGATGTGTGTGCTGCATAATAAAGAGTGCGCGCCTCTCACTCTGCGCTGGTTGCTATTTGATCACGTCACGTCATTGTTCGGTACAATTTATTCGGTCTTTTCGCTTTTTTTGCTATTTTCAGCCAAATAATTTCAGTTGCCGAACATTTGGTGCATCCCTATTAGTTAATCGTGTTCCTTACAGATTTTTTTTTTGTTGTTCACTCAAAATCAACGTACTGTCTGGGATGGAGCACCAGTGCTCTGACAGACTTCTTGTGATTGGTCAGAGTGGCTCTAGTCTTGCCAGCGACCAGATCCCAGAGTCTGATGGTGGTGTCATGACTTCCTGAAGGAGGAAAATAAAGCACTTCAAACATGAGCATAACAGAAAAACACAAGATATTCCCTCGAAAACTGTAGCTGCAGCAGAAATCTGTCCAGAAGGCAAAATATAAGACGGATACACACCTGTAACCACCTGTGGCTCGGCACTTTGACATTTGAC
>NW_015546098.1:1202978-1218981 GCF_001515605.1 Sinocyclocheilus anshuiensis | reverse complement strand
AAGAGTGTGGACATTTGCCTTGGACCTGATGTCCCAAACCTACCACACACACACACACACACGATAGTACTGTTGCACAGTAGGTTCAAGATCAATCACCAGCAAAAACATGTGAGGACTCATGATGTCTTACTCTGGCGGAGGCGTCTCGACTGCAGGTCACCAGCACATCAATGGTAGGATGGAGGTCAATGTCGTAGACTGCGCTCAGATGGCCGTGATAGTGCCTAATAACCTGTGGAAGTCTTCTGTAAGTAAAGCTCAGGCTGAATGCACATGGTTTGTGTTTGTATTTAAAGGCTGTACCTTGTTATACTCTAGATCCCAGCATTTAACCTGCTTGTCCTCGCCGCAGGAGAACAGGTAAGGGCTGCGTGTGCTGACAGCGACGCCTCTCACCGTGCTGATGTGACCCGTCAGAGACAACTTCAGCTTCCCGCTGGCAAGATCCCAGATCTGACAATACAGAACAAACGCTAGTCATGATGCATAATATACTACACAAGCTTAGAATTATCTTAAGGCTGCATGATGCTGGGGGAAAAAATGCAATTGGGATTTTTGTGATAAAAACTGCTATTGCGATTTGAAATTATTTTAAAACAAAAATCTACGTTTGCTGCATTTATTTGTAGGGCTACGGTTTGGCCAAAATGTTTGAGATTCACCAATATGAATATATTAATAATCATAATTATTATTTCTGTTGCTATTGCTATTATATTACTGAATATATAAAATAAATCACTATTGTAATTCACTGTAAAATGAAAAGGTATTTAACAAATGTGACCCTGGAGCACAAAACCAGTCATAAGGGTCAATTTTTACGAAATTGATATTTATACATCATCTGAAAGCTGAATAAATAATCTTTCCATTGACCTATGGTTTGTTAGGATAGAACAATATTTGGCTGAGATACAACTATTTGAATATCTGGAATCTGAGGGTGCAAAAAAATCTAAATATTGAGAAAATCATCTTTAAAGTTGTCCAAATGAAGTTCTTAGCAATGCATATTACTAATCAAAAATGAAGTTTTGATATATTTACGGTAGGAAGTTTACTAAATATCTTCATGGAACATGATCTTTACTTAAAAGAAAAATCTATCATTGTGACCCATACAATGTATTTTTGGCTATTGCTACAAATATACCCCAGCGACTTAACACTGCTTTTGTGCTGCAGGGACACATATATATAATTATATTAAATAATATATACATTTATTTATATTAAATGTAGTGCTGTCAAACGATTAATCGCGATTAATCACATCCAAAATAAAAGTTTTTGTTTACATAATATATGTGTACTGTGTATATTTATGATGTCTATAAATACACAAACATACATGTATATATTTTTTTAATATTTACATGTACATAATATAAACAACAATTTTTTTTTGGATGCGATTAATCGTTTGACAGCACTAAAATTACAAATGAAGAATAATATTTTTTGCATTACAATTATAAAATTATAATAAGATTTATGGTTGCGCTAATGTCAATTGTTAAGCATCAATCTTTTATTTCAGTGGAAAACTGCAGAGAGCACAAAGCTCGTCTTTTGATGACAACAGCAGGTTCATAAGTGCTTTTACCCACAAGCTTGGGAAGACTGTTTGCACGCTGCATTCAGAAATACATGCTATAAGCGACTCAGAACAGATGCAAAGATTTACATACATTACATAAACACACACATAATTACTGAAATGGCTTAGTGTGATTATATCACAAAGGCTGTGGTTTAATTATATATATTGTATGACAATCACACAAAGCCAAAATGATGATATGGCTTAATTTGGATTAATTTGAAGTCACATAGATCACCTTTATAGTCCTGTCTGCTGATCCAGTCACAAACCACTGGTTTCCAGGCTCCACTGCTATAGATCTGACCCAGCCCAGATGACCACTGATGACCTGAGAAGAGCATCATCATTTCCAATGAAACACCATCACTGCAAACGGTCCTCTATTGTCACAATGGCCTTTAAAAATGAAGCCAAAGACGCGGCACTCACTCTGTACAGTTTCCATGGGGGATGCCACTGAGGTTTGGGCATGGTAGGAGCCTTTCTTGGCACCAGCGCAGAACTCTTTGTGCCTCCTTCCATGAGAGACTGCAAAACGAACAAGAAAAACTGATTTAATGAAGTTCATCTCTGAAAAATTGTGCAACCATCTACACAGTGAAGTACAAAATCATTAGTAGAGTTTAAGGCAGCCTACTGAAACACACATGGGATAAGATCAGTCACATCTCATTCATGAATTGACATTGAAATTAAAATCTAAGACAGACGCTTAGAAGAAACACAATCAGAGATGAGCGGACAGAAGATGCTCACCAGTGCTATTAACTAAATTTAAAACTACTCATATAAATATATATAGATATAAATATTAAACTTAAAGAAAAGCTCTAAAAAGTGCAAATGTTGCATGGGTAAATAACTGAAATATGAAGTTGACGTAAAGTTACTAAAGCTTCAATAAAAACAAAGCTAAATATAAATATTTACAGAATTTATATTTACACATTTATAGAATTATTGACAAACTATTTTCCTGTCACTGTAAAGCTGCTTTGACAATCATTATTGTAGGGCTGCACGATTAAGACAAAAATCATAATTGTCGATTATTCCCTTGAAATTGTAATTGCGATTATTAATTACGATTATCACAATTTACATTGAATGATGTTTATACCATTGTTTGATGCAACTGCATGCCGTATTTTTACATGAAAATAAACAAGCTGAAAACACTCTAACTGAAAAACTTGTATTGCTTTTCTATAGTATTAAGCCTCAAATGTCAACTATAAATCAGATTGGTTTCTTCTTTAAATTATAAAGTATAAATATGAATGGTATTATAATGTTATACTAAACCTAAAATTCAAATAATGGGAAAAACCTAGGCCTGGGCGATAAAACAGTATTGATATTTATCGACGGTACACCTTCGATAACGATATAAAAAATGTTCGATATAGGCAACGCAGACAGCACACACAAACACGAACACATGCTGAATTGAGTGCCGTGACTGCCTGTGATGAGGAGATTGTGAATTAAAAAATTAATATTAGTCGAATTTAAAATAAACAAACATTTGCATTTGAATGCAAAAATAGTACAATCAAATGTTAGGAGTGCGTCAGGGAGAGGAGCACGAGATGCAATGATGATGATGTAAGTGATGTTGCATTTTAATGTTTTGTTAGTCTAGCCCACGAGACGCGCCGCTGCAGTGTTATGCATTCAAAATATTAGAGAAATATAGTAGCTCAATGCGGAGAAGATCTTGATTAGGTTAAAACCGAAACCAAGCCATTCACACAGAACGCATATTCAGCGCATTCAGGAAACTTTTGGCTTGTCTCCCGAGGCCACAGGAGGGCGCATTCACTCTGATTGTATTTAAAAACATATGAGACGCAGTGAAAAGGAATAAACCTCCAAAAATTCGCAGCGTTTTCTAAAAGTTTAAACTGTTTTAACTTTGCATGGCTACATCTCTTGTGTGAGACGCGAGTGCAGCAGTCATATTTGTCTAATATACCTTTTTCTATTGCTCTTTGCTTTAAAAAAGGTTATAAAAAAAGTCAATAATTATCGATACCGAACGATATGAAACATTATATCGTTGATACATTTTTTAGCTATATCGCCCAGCCCTAGAAAAACCCTTAGGATAAGATGTAAAAAGAAAAAAACGCATCTTAAGCGCGCAGAATAACATAAGTGGACTTTTAACGATTAATTGCCGCTTTGAACGATTACGTAATTGTGGCAACCATAATTGTAATCGCGATTAGAAATTCGATTAATTGTGCAGCCCTACAGCATTGTATACAGCGCTATACAAATAAAGGTGAAAAATATTTTAAATATAAAAAAAATGATAAAATTGACAATTACTAACATTTTTTAAATGCAAAAAGAACACACAAAACTAAAAGCTGCTGCTCACCAGCGCGTGCAGCGGGGGATGAGATCTCTCTGCAGCTCCTGCATGTCTGTGGATTTCTGCCACACTGGCTGCAGTTCGACTGGCTTCCTGCCTACAAACCAAAGAAAAACACATCTCAATGCCTCATTCACTTTAGTCTCAGAATGATCCAATCACAAGTGAACAGCACTGGATACAGGAGTAGAACATGCCCATGTGACCTCATCACAATTGCAGTGCAAAGAGTAAAGCGGCTTAAACACTGAAGGAATTTAGTGTTGACTCAACACACACAAAAATGAGTTTGGAAATCCATTTGATTGAATTCTAGCAAATGCAAAATAATCGCAATGCTCAAGCAAACCGCTATAGAGTGAATGCGGTTTACAGGTTTCATAGAAAGAGAATGATGTGCGCCAAGTGAATTTTTTGAAAATATTAGTTTAATATTATATTATTTTTATATTATAAAGAATTGAACTGTTCTGTGTGAGATTTTTTATTTTATTATTTTTTAAATAGAATTTCTTGGTAACACATCACTGTAAAAAAAAAAAAAAGTTTTATCAGGTAACGTAAAATGTGCATCATTTAGTTACATCAAGGGTCAAATCAAATATAAATAGCACATTAAAGTTAAAAGTCACACACTTTTTTTTTGTGCGCGCGCTGTACAGCTCTGGTTTAAATAATGTTTTTGCTCAGGTGGCCGAAATGTCGGCCCAATAAGGAAACGTTTTGCTCAGCTAGAAAAAAAAATTAGAGGGAACATTGGTTGAATCTTGAATTATCCACATCTGACAAGTTTGTCAATTTAGGGCTGTAGATAGGATCTTGTTTACATTTTTTTTATTGAAACCAAATCAAAACATGGCTTAATGTAAAGGTTTAATTAAATGATTCAATTAAATGTTTGCACTGGGTGTTGCAAGGTGACGAGCTACATTGTGTTCTTTTAAACGCTAGCAGCCCTCAGAGGTTCGCGGTAAATGCACACAAGCTCACCTCCGCATTTGAGTCGCTTATAACATGCACTTGGGCCATACAAACAAGCACAGCAATCCTGAAGCGTCTTCTTATTTTCTATTCGCAATTTCATCAGGATATTAAAAAAAACACAGAATTTAGAATTGTGCAGCCCTGAATCAGTTATGAAGGGTGTGTGTTTTAGTTTTTCACCTTGCTTGAGCGGGAGGAAGAGCCAGAGCCATGGAGTGAACACCTGCTTCACTGGGCATCTTCTGCATCTGTGTATCTGCAGTGAGGGCCACTCCTGAAAACATTAGGAGGAAAAAAAACTCCATTAGGCCAGTTCTGTGTAACTGATTTAAATGCTCTCAGGATTAAACGCTCTTACCCGGAGCAGATGGATACGCATGAGTTCCAGTCACCAAATAATCTGGACTAGCATCTGAATAAATCAAGAACAACAATTACAGCGAACTGAGATGTCAGTGTTGCTATTTCACTAACAAACGTTTTGTTTAGTCACTAAAGCAACATTAACATAAAACACAAGGGACCCAGACTTCGGTTTGTGTAAATCAACAAAAAGAAAGAGGCGCACCAGACAGTGGGTATCCCAGCGGGCCGTAAGGGTCAGAGGTGTGGAGCGGCCCTCGCTCTCGGCCCTCTTTCAGCACAGGCATGTGCAACACAGGTTTGTATTCCGCTCTCATCTTCACTGCCATCTTCATCTTGTAGCTAAACACACAGGCGGTAGGGATTAAACGATTAATGGTTTGACAATAAACATTGACTTTTCATTTCGACTTAAAGGAGACATAGTATGCCTCTTTTTACAATATGTAACATAAGTCTCTGGTGTCCCCAGAATGTGTCTTGCCACGTCACCAAGGGAGCTAAATCAGACGCTTGCAGAAAAAGGCTTCCCAAAACAAAGTTACGGGTTTAATCTTTTTCACGTTTCCTTGGTTGGTAGATGCACTGGGGACCTGATTATAGCACTTACAACCTGGAAAAGTCAGATTTTAATGATATGTCACCTTTAACCCTTTTCTTGATTTAAAGGCTGAAATGTGAGGTCGTCAGTCATGCTGTCATTTAAAATCCGGACATCATTGGTAATGTTATTGTTTCAGGGTTTATGCAAACATTTGTTGTTAGCTGATTTTAAATATAAAACTTGGCGAAACTATTTATGTGTCAGTACTTTTTGAACATTTCCAGCACATTTTAACAATACCGTGATAACGTGGGTCAATATAATCACGATTTTCATACCGTTTCATCTCTAATAGGCGGTAAAGCATAAGTGGTATTAACTAGTCATTTAACTTGATATACAAAGATTACACGTGATCTGGATTACGTAATCAGATTCCAAAAATTAAGTACTTGTAATCAGACTACAGTTACTTTTGTGTGGATTACATGATTACAGCTTATTTACACAATAGCAATAAATTACTCAATTTATTGATTCTCACTAATTCCTTTTAAATTTTCCTTTCTAAAATAGCCTACTGCTTATATACACTATATAATATTTCAGTTTTGTAGCATTTGACCACTGCATTTAAAAAAAATCATTTCAGGCTTAAGTGTTTCAACATTGCACGAAATGCTAATGAACATTAGTTTTTATTTGAATTATCACTCAGTTGGTTATTTAACCGTGTGTTTCTAAGGCTTTTGTCGTTCAAACACATTAAAATGCACAAATTCACAAACTTTTTTTGTCATCTGGTCCTCTTTCACCTAATATATTTACTTGTAAAATAAACATTTTAATGATAAAGTATCAGATTTGCATGTTCTCGGTTCTCTGGTTATGGTCACATGACATGCAGTAAACAAATAAATTTTTTTTTTTTTAGTAGTACGCGTTTTATTTTGAATGATTTTAAAATGATTTTATTTTTATGATTTAAATATTAGCTTTTCATTAAACTCACAACCCCCTGCAGTTCCTTCACAAACCTCAGTACTGTTTAATGCACTTCATATTATTAAAAACAATGAATGGAAAATATTTTCTTATATCAATGTGGTACAAGATCAATGTGATAAACGAGCTAGGTCAAAAGTAATCTGATTATATTATCTAAAATGTGTAATGCATTACGTTACTAACTACAATTTTCGTCATGTAATCTGTAATCAGTAACGGATTACAAGTAATCTATCCAGCTCTGTTGATATAAAGTGATTCACAAACTTCTACATGAAGAACAGACTTGTGAAAAGTTACAGTGTAAGTCTTTGGCTACAGCTTATAGCAGTGTTGCCAGGTCCGCGGTTTTCACGCTGCTTTAACACGGTCGCCGCGGGTTGTTTCTCATGTCCGCGGGTCGAATTGGCACCAATAACGTGATTTAACCGCTGGAATGCGAATTTTACCAGGAGAACCCCGCCAAAAAACCGTGTTTTTTTATCCCCCGAAACGCAAATGGGCGGATTTTGTTGTGAAGACCTGGCAACCCTGAGAGAGCGCTCACCTCTGATCGTCCAGCGCTACTGCTTTGGCGTGATCCGACACAAACATATCATGAGTCCTTTTCAAAGAGCGAAACACGAGCGTGTGGACCGAGTGCTTCTGTACTTCCTGTAGGAATAAAAACATCTTTCAGTCAGGCAGAAACAACAAGCCGTATATACAGATCCAGATCCGATGTTTTCATGCTCAAACACGGAACTATGCATTTAGACGATCAACCTGAAACACTCGGCAATGAAACAAAAGCCCACATTTACCTCAGTCATGCTTAAAACAGCAACACGGCGATCAGACTGAAATATAAAACCTCCACCACACACCAGACAATCACAACCTGAACCGGATGAGGAAAACACCAGACTTCCGGGCGCGACAATGCGTCGACTTCCGGTAGAGCGTTACGTCAGAATTACGCGCGATAATATAATGCTACATTTTATAAATTAAAAAAAAAAAATGTTTTTAATAATATAAATTGGAATAAAGCTTGGCGCATTTGTGAAATATACTGTTTAAATAATATAATAAAATAAAATAGGTTACATTTAAAATTGTACATGGTATATATCCAGCTAAAAGTGTGATTTAATTAGGATATTGATAATTCCTATGATTTTCTATTGTCCATCTATTTTGTAATTGTGTATACACAAGGATTTTCTATATGGAAAATGTCATTAGAAAGAAAACAAATATTATATTCAAGTTAAATAATTTAGATAAATGTATGTATTATTCCAATGAAAGTAATAATAATAATTGTATTTTACTTGTACAACTTTTTATTATTCTGGGGAAATTTCACATGCATAAGAAGAAACGTCCAGGATCCACCGCTTTGAAGAACATTCTTAATAAAAAAGCAAAGAAGACTTGGAATATTTTTCACGAATATACAGTTTTTGATTAATTAATCAATTTTTTTGTACACTCTGGCATGCTTTTATGTACATTTTTGTGTACTGTTGTATATTCTGTTCTGGTCAATTAAAAAAAAATTATAATATGACGCTAAATAAGCTTGATTTATAATAAATGTACACATTTATATAGTAACATTGTTAGTTGTGTTATTCTGATTTGATTAACTATTAAAGCTAGTATGTAAATGCATAGGTAATAAAAAGTGTAAACACTCTGAAATGTTGAATTAGTTAATTATTTAGGTCTGAAAATAAGTGTGGGGTCTAAAACAAAGAGTCAGAAACTGTTAGGCTTATTAAGTACATTTATAAAAGACTTGTTGTTACTGCTCTGCAGGACATAATTATGTTCATTTGTGTCTATTTGTGTTTGATTATTGCTGCTTCTGATACTGTGTTTCAACCGGGTCCTATAGTCTGACTGTGACATCTCTACAAAGTGTTATGTGTCATCATAATAGGGACTTGTGTATTAAAATGCATTAACATTTTTCAGAAGTTATGTCTCTCGTTAAAAATAACCAGCATTCATCCAAAATAGAAAGCTTTTCTAACAATATACAGTCACACCAAAAATTATTCAGAGACGGATATATTTTTTGATGTTTTTTACTAGTGTGTGCAGGACACTATAGTTCGTTAATGTAAGTGAGGAGAGCAAAATAAAGTCAACTGTGACCCAAAAATTCTTCATAGAGTGGACTATCAGTAAAATTGATAAAAAAAAACTGGGACCAAAAATTATTCAGACACTTTGATCTGAACAAGTGATATCTGACATTATCAGGATGAATTTGTTCTGACACAGTCTTGTCATATTTTATTACCATTTTCTAAACTATAGCGAATAAACTGTGATAATGTGAGAAATGTTGAAGGTGTCTAAATTTCGGTTTGACTGTAAGTCTTTACTATCACTTCTTATCAATTTAACACGTCCTTGCTGAATAAAAGTATTAATTTATTTCAAAAAGAGAAAGAAAGAAAGATAGAAAACGTGCTGACCCCAAGCTTTTGAACGGTAGTAAGGATTTGAAATTTTGGATAACTCTTTATTCATCAAAGAATCTTGAAAAACGTATCACGGGTTCCAATAAAATATGAAGCAGCAATAGTTTCCAGCACTGATAATAAATCAGCATATTATTATGATTCCTGAAGATCATGTGACACTGAAGACTGCTTTGAAAAATACAGTTTTGATCACAGAAATAAATTACAGTTTAACTGATATTCACATAGAAAGCAGCTGTTTTAAACTGAAATATTATTTCACAATTTTTACTGTATTTCTGATCAAATAAATGCAGCAGGAACGACTTCTTTAAAAAACATTTAAAATCTTAGTGACCCCAAACCTTTGAACAGCAGTACACACTTACACACAGATCTTCATATTATTGTATAGCTTTTTATTTACCACATGTATTTGTGAAAATAATTAGGACATATTCTTTGCCAATGTTAAAATTCTTTTTAATAAAAACTACGACAGGTCTTTATCAGGCTTACAGGCTTCCGTACATCATCCACGTCTTCTGGGATTTCTAACAGTTCGATTCTCTCAAGTCTGCATTCGATGCATCCTCGATATCAAGAACACATCCGGCCACTTTCATGCATCCTCTGTACTTGCGTTCTTGAGTATTGGTGAGCGAGAATGCATATCGAGAAACGGCTAATATTTCTCTCTTGTTCTTTTGCAGGGCATCTGTACCTGAATTCTTGTCTAGATTATGAGTCCACTGTCCAGGCCCCTCTCTGTCCTCCACTCAGACTCTCACAGTGGAGGTCTTGGATGTTAATGACAATCCTGCATTGTTCCAGCAGCATCTTTACAACACCACCGTCATGGAGAACAGAGAACCCAGAGAGATCAGCGTCACCACCTCAAAAAAAAAACATGATCATATTTCATGCAATATTTCACAATGCACTCAAACTGCCAATGAAATACCAGTTGGTAGTCAAACTGCTGCGGAAATCTCCACATGATGGCAGTATGGTTACATCATGCAGCATTACATAAAGCTTCCTCTATGCTTTTTTTAATGGGTTAATTATAATTGTCTTTATATCGGAATTTTAATCATGCTGTCTCACATGCATCGCCTGCAATGAGTTTGCCTTATTATTCTCTTAATCAACATTTAGCTTTTGAAAAACCATTTACATGAATGTCAGTATACATACACAGTTTGTGTAGTTTGATTTGAATAGTATATAGCTATAGTTTTTTTGTCACGACAGTATATTATTGTCATTTACTGCCAGTGTTGGGGGTAACGCATTACAAGTAACGCGAGTTACGTAATCAGATTACTTTTTTTCAAGTAACTAGTAAAGTAACATGTTACTTTTTAATTTACAAGAGAATATCTGAGTTACTTTTTCAAATAAGTAACGCAAGTTACTTTGTTTCCAATTTATTTACTGACAGCTCTCCTGTCCCCATGTTGAGAGAAATCAGAAGATGTTACTGTAGTTCTAAAATAAATATGAATATGCATTAATTCATCTCACTCACAAAAAAAAACAAAACACATTCAGTATTCCTCAAAATGAATAAAAATAATGCAACTCAGAATGTGACGCAATAATTAAATGTTAAACAACAAAAATATATCTTTTATGTATTTAATCTCGTTCTATTTGCTTCTGACCTTCGATGATCCAGTTCAACCGTACTAATAAGCCAAAATTACTCTAGACAAAGTTGAAAGTTTCAAAGTGTTGAAATGTCTTCTTCTGCATTCTACTTTACTTTCCCTTCAGCCTGAGGCCTATTCATTTCACTTTTGGTGTGAAATGCCACTTTTTGGTGTAGGTTTTTATATTTGCCAGAAATATAACTTTTTAAATTTAAAAACAAACAAGCAAGCCCTGTCCAGATTTAACAAGTAACACAAAAGTAATGCATTACTTTCCATAAAAAGTAACTAAGTAACGTTAAATTAGTTACTTTTTTCATGGAGTAACGCAATATTGTAATGCATTACTTTTAAAAGTAACTTTCCCCAACACTGCTTACTGCTCCATGTTACACATTTCTCTAACAGTAGCAACATGCTCCCGCAGCATCTCCTGGGATTTCTAACAGTTCGATTTTCTCAAGTCTGCATTCGATGCATCCTCGATATCAAGAACACATCCGGCCACTTTCATGCATCCTCTGTACTTGCGTTCTTGAGTATTGGTGAGCGAGAATGCATATCGAGAAACGGCTAATATTTCTCTCTTGTTCTTTTGCAGGGCATCTGTACCTGAATTCTTGTCTAGATTATGAGTCCACTGTCCAGGCCCCTCTCTGTCCTCCACTCAGACTCTCACAGTGGAGGTCTTGGATGTTAATGACAATCCTGCATTGTTCCAGCAGCATCTTTACAACACCACCGTCATGGAGAACAGAGAACCCAGAGAGATCAGCGTCACCACCTCAAAAAAAAAACATTCATGCAATACATGCAATATTTCACAATGCACTCAAACTGCCAATGAAATACCAGTTGGTAGTCAAACTGTCTCCACATGCTCCACATGATGGCAGTATGGTTACATCATGCAGCATTACATAAAGCTTCCTCTATGCTTTTTTTAATGGGTTAATTATAATTGTCTTTATATCGGAATTTTAATCATGCTGTCTCACATGCATCGCCTGCAATGAGTTTGCCTTATTATTCTCTTAATCAACATTTAGCTTTTGAAAAACCATTTACATGAATGTCAGTATACATACACAGTTTGTGTAGTTTGATTTGAATAGTATATAGCTATAGTTTTTTTGTCACGACAGTATATTATTGTCATTTACTGCCAGTGTTGGGGGTAACGCATTACAAGTAACGCGAGTTACGTAATCAGATTACTTTTTTTCAAGTAACTAGTAAAGTAACATGTTACTTTTTAATTTACAAGAGAATATCTGAGTTACTTTTTCAAATAAGTAACGCAAGTTACTTTGTTTCCAATTTATTTACTGACAGCTCTCCTGTCCCCATGTTGAGAGAAATCAGAAGATGTTACTGTAGTTCTAAAATAAATATGAATATGCATTAATTCATCTCACTCACAAAAAAAAACAAAACACATTCAGTATTCCTCAAAATGAATAAAAATAATGCAACTCAGAATGTGACGCAATAATTAAATGTTAAACAACAAAAATATATCTTTTATGTATTTAATCTCGTTCTATTTGCTTCTGACCTTCGATGATCCAGTTCAACCGTACTAATAAGCCAAAATTACTCTAGACAAAGTTGAAAGTTTCAAAGTGTTGAAATGTCTTCTTCTGCATTCTACTTTACTTTCCCTTCAGCCTGAGGCCTATTCATTTCACTTTTGGTGTGAAATGCCACTTTTTGGTGTAGGTTTTTATATTTGCCAGAAATATAACTTTTTAAATTTAAAAACAAACAAGCAAGCCCTGTCCAGATTTAACAAGTAACACAAAAGTAATGCATTACTTTCCATAAAAAGTAACTAAGTAACGTTAAATTAGTTACTTTTTTCATGGAGTAACGCAATATTGTAATGCATTACTTTTAAAAGTAACTTTCCCCAACACTGCTTACTGCTCCATGTTACACATTTCTCTAACAGTAGCAAGTCCTTGCAAAACATGTCAGTGTGAGTGACTTAAAATGGATTTCTTTCATATTTGTCCCTCGTGATTTCAGTCTGGAGGTCCGGATGGCCTTGGTCCTTTATTTAGTTAGCAGACTGCTGTTAAAAACATACATTCACCTGAATTACGTTTTGTCGAACTTGATTGCTAGCATAAATCAACGGGTCTTTGTGTTCTCTTTCGCACGCCGTATGTTATTCTGTGCGTCTTCACAAATCTGGCAGGCCCTTTTAAAATACCTCAGCAGCAGTATCAGTGTCTGCCGCTCTCTGCTTTCTGACGTTATCCTAGAGCTGCAGTCAGGCCTCCTGCAGGATATTTGAAATTGTGTGTGATGATTCACTAACTCAAGCCATCTGTGCTAATAAAGGCTGGTTATTTTTTCTCCCAGAATTCACTCCTTTCAGCAGTGTGGTCTATAGTTTTTCTTTGATTTTATCTTCCATTACGTTAAAACCTCACGAAGCCCCATGAAACCACTGTGCCAAATGTTCATCAGATGAAGATTGATACTGTTAGTAATTGATTCAACTATCTCTTACGGTTGCATTAATGCAGTGTGATTTTAGTACACTAATAAAGCTGATATATGATGTTTGCGGCTGCTGGTGAAGTC
Source organism: Sinocyclocheilus anshuiensis (assembly GCF_001515605.1). NCBI lineage: Eukaryota > Metazoa > Chordata > Actinopteri > Cypriniformes > Cyprinidae > Sinocyclocheilus > Sinocyclocheilus anshuiensis. Next base: position 1,205,369 of record NW_015546098.1, on the reverse strand, counting down.
TCCAGCGTATGGGTTGTTGTTTGAGTGTGTGTGTGGGTCAATGACGTGACACTCATTTTTGGTCTTTTTGTCCTATTTAATTAAAAATGCGCTACAATTGCAATGCATACTGACTTGAATACAGCATATTTTTAGATTTTGAATTAAAATTCCTGTTTATATTTTTTTGCCAGCACGAAGGTGATACAACTCACATCACATGAAAAAAAAGCCTCTTTAAAATAATCAAATTCTTGAAAAAAGAAACCTTAATATGTATTAGTGTGGTGTAAGCCTAAAATGCAATTTCAAAAGTGCTTCACTGCTTATTCATATTTGGAACAACTTTTGTAAAATCAAAGTCAAAGTGTCAAGGTCAATACAGAACACTTAAAATTTTCAGATAATTTGCCAAGGCAAGGTTAGTTTGGGTTCTAAATTGCCTCTGGTTTGTCCCCAAAAACATGATGGTATTTATGAATTCATAATTAATAAAAATTATAAAACAATTCTGACTGAGATGTGTACACTGGCTAATACATTATTACTTTTAACTTAACAATTTCACAACATGAATTCAATTTTACAACTTTTCTGTAGATAATTGTAGAAAGGGGTTAGTTACACTTTATTTGGATATTATACGAACTGTAAGTAACTTTACAACTACATGTCAACTAACTATCACTTTGCGACTACATGTCAACTAACTCATTAATTTGCAACTACATGTGAACTAAATCTCATTCATTTGTAACTACATCTCAACTAACTCTCATTAATTTGCAACAACATGTCAACTAACTCATTAATTTGCAACTAACTCATTAATTTGCAACTACATGTCAACTAACTCTCATTAATTTACAACTACATGTCAACTAACTCATTCATTTGCAACTACGTCAACTAACTCTCATTCATTTGCAACTACATGTCAACTAACTCTCATTCATTTGCAACTACGTCAACTATCTCATTCATTTGCAACTACATATCAACTATCTCTCATTGATTTGCAACTACATATCAACTAACTCTCATTCATTTGCAACTACATATCAACTAACTCTCATTCATTTGCAACTACATATCAACTAACTCTCATTCATTTGCAACTACATATCAACTAACTCTCATTCATTTGCAACTACATATCAACTAACTCTCATTCATTTGCAACTACATATCAACTAACTCTCATTCATTTGCAACTACATATCAACTAACTCTCATTCATTTGCAACTACATATCAACTAACTCTCATTCATTTGCAACTACATATCAACTAACTCTCATTCATTTGCAACTACATATCAACTAACTCTCATTCATTTGCAACTACATATCAACTAACTCTCATTCATTTGCAACTACATATCAACTAACTCTCATTCATTTGCAACTACATATCAACTAACTCTCATTCATTTGCAACTACATATCAACTAACTCTCATTCATTTGCAACTACATATCAACTAACTCTCATTCATTTGCAACTACATATCAACTAACTCTCATTCATTTGCAACTACATATCAACTAACTCTCATTCATTTGCAACTACATATCAACTAACTCTCATTCATTTGCAACTACATATCAACTAACTCTCATTCATTTGCAACTACATATCAACTAACTCTCATTCATTTGCAACTACATATCAACTAACTCTCATTCATTTGCAACTACATATCAACTAACTCTCATTCATTTGCAACTACATATCAACTAACTCTCATTCATTTGCAACTACATATCAACTAACTCTCATTCATTTGCAACTACATATCAACTAACTCTCATTCATTTGCAACTACATATCAACTAACTCTCATTCATTTGCAACTACATATCAACTAACTCTCATTCATTTGCAACTACATATCAACTAACTCTCATTCATTTGCAACTACATGTCAGCTAACTCATTCATTTGCAACTACGTCAACTAACTCTCATTCATTTGCAACTACATATCAACTAACTCTCATTCATTTGCAACTACATGTCAACTAACTCTCATTCATTTGCAACTACGTCAACTAACTCTCATTCATTTGCAACTACATATCAACTAACTCTCATTCATTTGCAACTACATGTCAACTAACTCTCATTCATTTGCAACTACGTCAACTAACTCTCATTCATTTGCAACTACATATCAACTAACTCTCATTCATTTGCAACTACATGTCAACTAACTCTCATTCATTTGCAACTACGTCAACTAACTCTCATTCATTTGCAACTACATGTCAACTAACTCTCATTCATTTGCAACTACATATCAACTAACTCTCATTGATTTGCAACTACAGGTCAACTAACTCTCATTAATTTACAACTACATGTCAACTAACTCCTTAATTTACAACTACATGTCAACTAACTCATTAATTT
>NW_015546098.1:1198333-1201566 GCF_001515605.1 Sinocyclocheilus anshuiensis | reverse complement strand
TGATAGTCCACTTTAGACATTCTACTAAGTAACGTTGCAAGTACATGTCAACTAACTCTCATTAATTTACAACTACATGTCAACTAACTCCTTAATTTGCAACTACATGTCAACTAACTCATTAATTTACCACTACATGTCAACTAACTCATTAATTTGCAACTACGTCAACTAACTCTCATTAATTTGCAATGTCAACTAACTCTCATTGATTTGCAACTACATGTCAACTAACTCTCATTAATTTGCAACTACATGTCAGCTAACTCCTTAATATGCAACTACGTCAACTAACTCCTTCATTTGCAACTACATGTCAACTAACTCCTTAATTTGCAACTACATGTCAACTAACTCATTAATTTACAACTACATGTCAACTAACTCATCAATTTACAACTACATGTCAACTAACTCCTTAATTTACAACTACATGTCAACTAACTCATTAATTTGCAACTACATGTCAACTAACTCATTAATTTACAACTACATGTCAACTAACTCTCATTGATTTGCAACTACATGTCAACTAACTTGCATTAATTTACAACTACATGTCAACTAACGCTCATTAATTTACAACTACATGTCAACTAACTCTCATTAATTTGCAACTACATGTCAACTAACTCATTAATTTGCAACTACATGTCAACTAACTAATTTACAACTACATGTCAACTAACTCATTAATTTGCAACTACGTCAACTAACTCATTAATTTGTAACTACATGTCAACTAACTCATTAATTTACAACTACATGTCAACTAACTCTCATTAATTTACAACTACATGTCAACTAACTCTCATTAATTTGCAACTACATGTCAACTAACTTTCATTAAAGTATTAGTAAGCATAAGTATAAGTAAGTTGATGTACTTGCAAAGTTACTTGTGTTAGCTGATTTTAAACATACAGTCTACTAATACTCTAATGACTGCTAGTTGAAATATGGTTGCAAAGTTACTTAGTTAGTAGAATGTCTAAAGCGGACTATCAAAATAAAGCGTTACCTAGAAAGGTTTTCAAACCCGTATGAAACCATATGTGTGTATCTGTGAGTGTCTGAATGAGTGTGTGTGTCTGTTTCCACATTTCTGCTCTTCATTGACCACAAATTTGAATTCTCCACCAGTGTGTTGGTTGTACACCCAGCCAGCTCTTTTTGCTTTTTTCCCCCACTTTTGCTTTGTATTTTCTTTGCAATGCTGTTAAATGTAGCAGTTTTTTTTTCTTTTAGCACGGTTTTCAATTCAGAGATCAGATAAGGAGCTCAGAAACAGCACTTTGCCAGACAAGACGGTAAACAGACCTCATTCAGCTGTCAAACATTCATCACTCCTGTATTTGTTGGAGGCCGCAACACAAAAATGAAGGAACGCACACATTAAAACGGCAATTACTAATACAATGATACTAATACAGCAGAGTCGTAGAGCTCTCTGTCATGATGTCATGCGATCATAATCAGAAAATGTTGGGGCAATTTGTTGTAGACAAACAAATATTTAGATCTGATGACCAATGAGTGTGTGTGTGTGTGTGTGTGTGTGTGTTTCCCACAGAGGTGAATTCTGCTGTTAGCTACAGCTTGTTACCCGGTCCTGCATATGAGCCCTTTACGATAAACTCCCACACTGGTCAGATCAGCACCTCCACTCGGCTAGACAGAGAGATCCAGTCCAGATTTACTCTCAGAGGTGAGACTTCCGTCTGCCTGCATCCCCCTAAACCTACTACTGCAGCTCACTCATCTCTCCAGAAAATCAGCAGCCAAATCATTCACAGACCACTATTTACTTCCTTCTACATGCATGTTTTGAACGTTTGCTCTGTTCATTATATGTTTTCTTTTCATGCTTAAATGATACATTAAGCAACGCATTTTTGCTCAGTTTATATTGTTTGTAGAATTGTAATTGGTTGGAATAGGACTATGTGCATAGTAAATGCTTTCAGATTTTTTACAAGTCACTGTTTCCTTGCTCACAGAGTGTGATGGGCAGGTGATCATCAAAAACAATAACAGAAATCTGTAGGATAACATGATGAGGATGAGGATTATGAAGCTGTCACAGTACAGAAGGAGACCAGGGACGGAGAGGTAAAGTAAACAGAGCTTTATAGAACAGGTGCTGGGAGAGAGAGAGAGATGGAGAGCAAACGGGTTAGAGCAACAGTCTATGGAATGGAGGGGATCGGGCTCACGTGATGAAGGGTTCCTTGGTGGATCGGGCTGAAGAGGATGGCACAGAGACAGGACGGTATCAGGATGGAGTCCGGGTTCAGTGAGTTAGGTAAGGAGTAGCATAGTAAACTGTAGATCGGACGGTGAGTGACTGAAAGGAGCGTGCTTTTGAAGGTGGCTTGATTGGTGGCAGCAGGTGCAGGTGATCAGAATCCAGGTGAGTGAGATCTGGTGAGATTGGTGATTGTGAATGTGAACTGGTGTGAGCCGAGGAGGATTCTGGGATATGGAGTACACAGCTGGTGACAGATGACAGATACTCCCTGACATTACCTCCCCCTCCCGGAAGGCGCATCCCGTGCCGTAACATACCACCAGGGAGGGGGGGGCGGGGATTAGGGGCCTCGGGAGGCCACGGCGGAGCAGGGGACCCGGGAGGCCACGGCGGAGCCTCCGTGGCCTTGGCTGTCTCGGCCACGGGTATATGGCCCCCCCCAAACATTTTCCTGGGGAAATCTAGGAATCCTGGGGGTCGCTCTGGAGAAGCGGGCTCTTGAAAGCTGAACGGGACCAGCGGAGGCGAAGGAGGCTCAGAGCAGCATGTTAACGCGGTTTCTGGGGTGAGGACGGGTGCCGACACTGGAGCGAGCTCTGGGGCTGGAGCCGACACTGGAGCGAGCTCTGGGGCTGGAGCCCTTCCCGGGCTCAACCGGGGATCTGGAGCCCTTCCCGGGCTCAACCGGGGATCTGGAGCCCTTCCCGGGCTCAACCGGGGATCTGGAGCCCTTCCCGGGCTCAACCGGGGATCTGGAGCCCTTCCCGGGCTCAACCGGGGATCTGGAGCCCTTCCCGGGCTCAACCGGGGATCTGGAGCCCTTCCGGGGATCTGGAGCCCTTCCGGGGCTCAACCGGGGATCAGGAGCCCTTCCGGGGCTCAACCGGGGATCAGGAGCCCTTCCGGGGCTCAACCGGGGATCCGGAGCCCTTCCGGGGCTCAACCGGGGATCCGGAGCCCTTCCGGGGCAGAAGGCTCCGGG
>NW_015546098.1:1149537-1196875 GCF_001515605.1 Sinocyclocheilus anshuiensis | reverse complement strand
GGCAGCCAAATCATTCACAGACCACTATTTACTTCCTTCTACATGCATGTTTTGAACGTTTGCTCTGTTCATTATATGTTTTCTTTTCATGCATACATTAAACATTAAGCAACGCATTTTTGCTCAGTTTATATTGTTTGTAGAATTGTAATTGGTTGGAAATGTGCATAGAAACAAAGTTAGCATCTAGTTAGTTTCCAGAAGTTAGCACAGTTTGACCAACAATTGTCTGTCAACTATTTTAATAACAACAACAACAATAATAATTATTAAATAGGTTTGTTGTATTTGTCACAGTACAGAAGGAGACCAGGGACGGAGAGGTAAAGTAAACAGAGAGCTTTATTGAACAGGTGCTGGGAGAGAGAGAGAGAGATGGAGAGCAAACGGGTTAGAGCAACAGTCTATGGAATGGAAGGGATCGGGCTCACGTGATGAAGGGTTCCTTTGTGGATCGGGCTGAAGAGGATGGCACAGAGACAGGACGGTATCAGGATGGAGTCCGGGTTCAGTGAGTTAGGTAAGGAGTAGCATAGTAAACTGTAGATCGGACGGTGAGTGACTGAAAGGAGCGTGCTTTTGAAGGTGGCTTGATTGGTGGCAGCAGGTGCAGGTGATCAGAAACCAGGTGAGTGAGATCTGGGGAGATTGGTGATTGTGAATGTGAACTGGTGTGAGCCAAGGAGGATTCTGGGATATGGAGTCCAGAGCTGGTGACAGATGACAGATACTCCCTGACATTACCTCCCCCTCCCGGAAGGCGCATCCCGTGCCGTAACATACCACCAGGGAGGGGGGGGCGGGGATTAGGGGCCTCGGGAGGCCACGGCGGAGCAGGGGACCCGGGAGGCCACGGCGGAGCCTCCGTGGCCTTGGCTGTCTCGGCCACGGGTATATGGCCCCCCCCAAACATTTTCCTGGGGAAATCTAGGAATCCTGGGGGTCGCTCTGGAGAAGCGGGCTCTTGAAAGCTGAACGGGACCAGCGGAGGCGAAGGAGGCTCAGAGCAGCATGTTAACGCGGTTTCTGGGGTGAGGACGGGTGCCGACACTGGAGCGAGCTCTGGGGCTGGAGCCCTTCCCGGGCTCAACCGGGGATCTGGAGCCCTTCCCGGGCTCAACCGGGGATCTGGAGCCCTTCCGGGGATCTGGAGCCCTTCCGGGGCTCAACCGGGGATCAGGAGCCCTTCCGGGGCTCAACCGGGGATCCGGAGCCCTTCCGGGGCTCAACCGGGGATCCGGAGCCCTTCCGGGGCAGAAGGCTCCGGTGGAGCTTCGGAGGACCCCAGGGGATTTGGGGTTAGGCAGGCGGTAAGAGCCTTTGGAGTGGTATGTCGAGGTTCTCGGCGTGAGGGGAGCTGGGGAGACGCGGCGCATTCCTGCGGGAGTTGGATGACGAGGCTTGGGAACATTCATTACCTCCTCAACTTCCACATCACAGCCATTTAGGAATAGCACGAGATTAATCAGCTCGATCAAAGGAAAATCACCCGCAGGGAGATCGCAGCGGATTGTTTCGCCATCCAACCCCAGCAGGAAGCACGCACCTAGAGCGGCGTCATGCCAACTCACCCGGTTGGTGAGCTCGACAAAACCCTCCACATATCGCTCCAACCTCTGACCGCCCTGCCGCAAACCCCACAGCGCATCCTCTGCTGCAGTCATCGTTGGGTCCGATCTTCTGTCACAGTACAGAAGGAGACCAGGGACGGAGAGGTAAAGTAAACAGAGCTTTATAGAACAGGTGCTGGGAGAGAGAGAGAGAGAGAGCAAACGGGTTAGAGCAACAGTCTATGGAATGGAGGGGATCGGGCTCACGTGATGAAGGGTTCCTTGGTGGATCGGGCTGAAGAGGATGGCACAGAGACAGGACGATATCAGGATGGAGTCCGGGTTCAGTGAGTTAGGTAAGGAGTAGCATAATAAACTGTAGATCGGACGGTGAGTGACTGAAAGGAGCGTGCTTTTGAAGGTGGCTTGATTGGTGGCAGCAGGTGCAGGTGATCAGAATCCAGGTGAGTGAGATCTGGTGAGATTGGTGATTGTGAATGTGAACTGGTGTGAGCCGAGGAGGATTCTGGGATATGGAGTACAGAGCTGGTGACAGATGACAGATACTCCCTGACAGAAGCAGTGTTTGAATGATGATTGTGAAACATGAACACAGTTTTTTTTCTATTTTCATTTCATTTCATTTGTCATTTTTTGTCTGTATAGTCTAAATATAGTCTTTTTTTAGTTTTAGTTTTAGATAATTTAGTCAGGTTAAACTAAATGAAAATTGGATCTGAAATTTTTTTTTTTTTTTTTTTTTTGGTTGTTGATTTTATTTCAGGAAAAGAAAATGTTTAGTTTTAGTTAACTTTAATAAGCCTGTCAAGCAGATTTGTTTTTCTTTGTTTCGGGGCATATTGGCAGTGTTTTCAAAAGGCTGTAATTGCATGCTCATTACAAAAACTTAACACAACATGGTCCCCTCTGCATGTGTTTTTGGCTGCTTTACAGTTCAGGCAGAGTACTGTACTGATTTACTTTATTTACATTGTTCTAAGGTACAGGTACAAAGAGAATGCCGGAAAGAAGGCGACCTCCTTGTCTGCTAACCTCAACCACGAGACTGACTCTTTAGGAGCAACAGGTGACAACCTTCACAGCGGTATTAACCTCCATGATTTACAAGAACCATTAGACATGTGGGGAAGAACGGATATCCCAAACCCTTCAAGAAACTCAAAAACCTCAAGTGGAAGAGGGTCTACTGAGGAAGAGACTACTGAAGATCAAGAGACCAAAATTATCAATAAATTTGCATGCTTTAAACAGCTCAGCTCTGTCCCGGCACAACATGCATCAAGAGTCTCAGACTCAGGGATCCCTGGAGACTCCAACTCTCCTTCCACTCGGTAGATGAAGACCCACCTTCCGGTGCCAATATAGGAATAGTCCAAATAGTGGACATGCCCAGTTCTGAGAGTCTCCATACATTTAAGGATGAAGGAGGAGGTGAGGGAATGCTCCCTCAGGTGGTCAACATGAAGGAAGTCCTGAGAAGGAGCATGTCTACGCCTGATGACCCAGGTTCAGTTGAGGGCTCACTCACCAATCTGATTTCCTCTGAGGAACAGCTGCATGGAAGCTACAGTTGGGACTACTTTCTCAACTGGCAGCCATGCTTCCAGTCTTTGGCCTCTGTTTTTACAGACATTGGGATGCTTCCAGATGAAGCAATGAGGGCCAGAGATGTGGAGCCAGAGTCTCAGAGCCTTCTACACTCATCTCCTCGCATCACAGCAGTTGCCCAGCCGGGAATACATGCCGTCCCTCCCAGAATGCCCTGTAGAAGATCGCCACTGGTCAGATTGCCCACATACACCAAGACTCACTCTAGAAACACAGAGCTGACCCATTCAGCAATGACTCCTAGTTTCTCCCCCTCTCTGAAATCTCTCCAGTGGTTTCAGAAACAGGTTTGGGATGCTACACAATAATTGCAACACTACCAAAAGACATCTTGGATGATGCAGAGATTCAAGTGTAATCTTGTATTTATTTATTTTACTTTTATTAATGTAAAAATCTTAACTACTTTAAGTTACAATGTGCTTTTGTGTTTTAGTGTAATATAGTTGAATTGTAGCGTTTTTGATTTATTCGATGAATCAAGATGACTGTATAAAGACTTATTTTTGATAAATAATGGTAATAACCAAAGTTATAATAACTATAATATTGTATTATTATTATAAAATACAACACACAAACATTTCTATTATGTTAGCGTTTTATTGTTTTTAATTGTTTTTATTGCTGATTCACTTAAATTAATTTGTTGATCTCATGTTTACTAATGTTTATTTTGCCAATTATTATCCAGTCGTGTAATATGAAAAATACAAGATTAAAGAAGCAATATGATGAATGTACATTGTTTCTTGTATCTTGTTTCTTCTTCAATAGGTGTCTCTATTTTTCATATTACATAGCTGGATACTTTACGGACATTATGGAATATCTATAAATACCAATAAAATTAAAATTAAATTAAGACAATTTATTAACGATGCACCCAAATTGTTTCTTCATTATGCTAAAGCATTCATTAGTGAAATTACAGAAAAGTCCTTATGCAAAGTATGAACCTCAAGACTCTTCAATCCAGTGTCAAACTGACCAAATATTTTGTTTATGTGTTACTTTGAAGAAGTGGAACTAAGGCTTTGTTGGAACGAAGAGGCAGATTTTTTTTCTTATAGCTGAGTTGTTAAATGTGGCCACACAATGTGTTTGCCAAGTCTAAGTTCCAGAACCATGACAAGAATCTCCAAACCACGAGTGAGGTGGCAGCTATCGCTTTAGCCAGTTTAACAACTCCTATAATCCATGACCACATTTCCCACAGATGCCCCCAGCCCAACCGTCTTTTCAACTTATGCAATGTACTTTGAATGCTTTACTCAAGCGGCTTTGAAACAAAAGTAGCTAAGCTCTTCTCTCCTTATCAGATCTGCCTAAAAAAAGTACCAGGTACCAGGTACTGTACCCAGTGGAAAACCCCCCAAAGTGAATCGTACCGTGCCGTACCATGCAGTGGAAAAGCGCCATTACAGTACTCTAATCACTGAGAATTAGACTTGCTAAAAGTGTTTTAGGTTAGCAACAGCAGTGTGTAACTGGTTCAAAAAGATTAAAGTCATATGAAATGTGTGTGTTTCGTATGGTAACAAAATATTGTTTTTATAAAGTTGTGTATAGTTTTGACAAAAGTGTTCCATTTTGCAAATGATCTGAAGTGTTGTGCTACTTTGGTGTAGGGTTGTGTTAATTGTGTGTAGTGTTTTGACAAACCGGGCCCTGTTTTCAAAATTGTGCTTAAGCAATCGTAAAAAACTGTAACAGTAATAAACAGTAATGTGAGTGTGAGTGTGAGTGTGTGTGTGTGTGTGCGTGTGTGTGTGTGTGTGTGTGTGTACATACTGCGTTTTAAACACTATACAGCTCATTGCAAGACATGCATGATTTCTTATTTTTCTTTCTCCTTTTAAACAAATTTAAATAAAATGTATTTATGGAGTGCATATTTGCCGCAGTGGCATTTCATCACTTTCTTGCATTTGTTTTAGCCATGGTGTTGAAAGACAACGAATAAACTCTTGTTTACTGAAAGAAGCCTGAAATCCATTTTAAGATGCTACATAGGACTTAATGTAGCGTTCAAACAAAACACTATGAAGCAAAACTCTTAAATGTGTACAGATGTTCTGCAATGTGGATAGCATGGATAATTTTCAGTCTTGGACAGACTTGAGAAACAAGTTCAAATGTACAGAAGCATCATAAGAAAGCATCTGCAAGTGTTTCTTTTGTTTCTTCAATTCATAATCAACATCATGCCCTTCTATCAATTATCTTCTATATTTATTTTCTTATTTATCTCTGTGTGTTTAATATGAAAACTTGATATGTTCAAATATTGCTTATGTAATGTTGGAATTTGAAGTATTGTCCCAAAAATCTGTGATTCCAAACGTGTGTATTTATGTTGGGTAGATCAAAAAAAAAGATGGCCATGGGTAATGGAGTCTGGACCTTGATCATGGAGAGAAAATGATGCAGAGCTTTGGCCATGGTTCTGAAAAAAAAAACACTATTGCCTAAGATGAAGCGTACTGCTTATTTAAAATAAACACAATAATAGAATAAACTACAGACCAAATATTTCAGACGTTCACTGTCTGTATCCATCCAATCATCCACTGCGTATCCAATTTGGAAAATTCAGATTTCAAATGTCCATCCAACCCTTCCCTGGAATGCACTCATTTAATTTCAGCTTGTGCAGAAGCCATCAAAATGTGTATTACACATCAGCTCTATGAGCTTTGAGACATTGGCCAACACTTGTTGGTAAAAATGAAACCTTGCTATCCCAAATCATGAAACCATGCCATTTGTCGACAAAATTCTCGGGCCTTTAAGACAAAGCAGCTTAAGAACATGAAAAAAGGGAGACTGCACATCTGTGTTCGATTTAAGCCAGCTTAGAGTGATGCGTCAAATGCAGATAAATGACAGACAGACTGCAGACTTTACAGCAGCTCCAGTTCTCTGTTTACTGTCTTTCAGCACTACAGTAGAGCACTGGCCGTCTATTCATCGCCGCTGAATAATCTCCACAGCTCCAGACATTTCGGGAACTGAAGACGGGGTCAAAGCTTTGCCTCAAAATCCCCAAGTTCATTTGAGCTATATTTTTGTTGGTTCTCTTTAAGACCACTGCGCAGGCCTGCTGGTCTCTGGTCATCATTTTGAAGCTGAAAGACGTCCATATGCAGTCTATTGTGTGTGTGTGTGTGTGTGTGTGTGTGTGTGTGTGTGTGTGTGTGTGTATTCAATACAGTATGTTATGGGGACAAAATTTCCCAACAAGGATAGTAATACCAGTACATTTTGACCTTGTGGGGATTTTTTTTTTGTTTGGTCTCCATGAGGAAAACAGCTTATAAATCACACAGAATAAAAATTTTTAAGAATGTAAAAATGCCTGTAGTTTTGTACAGCTAAATGCAATAGTTTTGTGTGAGGGGTAGGGTTAGTGTAAGGAGATAGAAAATACAGTTTGGACAGTAGAAAAACCATTACGTCTATGGAACGAGCCCATCAAACATGGAAACCAGTGTGTGTGTGTGTGTGTGAGTGTGTGTGTGTGTGTGTGTGTGAATGTGTGTGTGTGTGTGTGTGTGTGTGTGTGAGTGAGTGTGCGTGCGTGCGTGTGTGTGTGTGTGTGTACAGGTTTTTCTACACTGGTGGGGACTTAAACCTGAGTACACAGACTCATGGGGATTTGTGTCACCGTAGGGACCTAAATTGAGGTCCCCATGGGTACAAAAGCTTACAAATACTTATACAGAATTTTTTTGAGATTGTAAAAATGCAGAAAGTTTTGTGTGAGGGGTAGGTTTAGGTGTAGGGTGATAGAAAATACAGTTTGTACAGTATAAAAACCATTACGCCTATGGAGAGTCCCTACAAGGATAGTGAACCAGATGTGTGTGTGTGTGTGTGTGTGTGTGTGTGTGTGTGCATGCTTGCGTGCGTGCGTGTGTGTATGTGTGCGTGCGTGTGCATGTGTGTGTGTGTTTAAGTGGACAAAAATTTAAATTAAATTAATGAGGATATTTTACTTAAAAATGAAACATACAGTTACTAATAATAAATGCATTATCTTTTGGTTTTGTGTAGTTTCTTTTCATTCTAAAATAGAATGACATTCATAAACAGATTGTAAATGAATGGGTCTTGGAATGCTTATATTTTTTATGAAGCTGTTTTTGCTATTAATTTTGTATATAATATACAAATAGGATTATCACAAAGTTGTTTTTTGATTTGTGACAGCGAATGCATTAAATCTCTGTGTATATCCTTCATGGCTTCATGTATTTTTGTACAATAGGCCTGAGCTTGTCTCACATTCTGCTGTTTGCCTCAGGCCTTATCAAAACCATGTGGAACACCAACTCTATGATTTTCAGATGTGCTCCAAATCGCTCTTTGGACCTTGGGTAGATGGCAAGAGGAATGCCTTATTTTTATGCACAAAAAAGGCTTTCAGATTTTTGTTTTTCTCAGACTTGCTTGTGCTTCATCGAAGGTATTTGTCAAACTTGAAAATGTTGGATTTGATCACTTAGACTCTAACCTTTTAGTCTGTTTTTACACAAACTAAATAGTTATAGTTTTCAATTTTATCTAAGACGGAGTTTTAAATTCCTTGTAAAGTTTTCAATTTACGGATTTACAATCCATATTAAAGACTGGAAAAAAAAATAATTTAATCATATTTAATATCTTTGTTTTTGTGCTTTCAATTAACAATTCTCTAAAATGTGCAATATATAGATTAAATGATGCAAATGTGAACTACTAACAAGAAAACTAATTGGTTCTTGCATATCGCATACAAACAAATAAACAAAGCTGGCCTGACTACATAACTGAGCAGAAAAAAAGTGTGTAGCCGTGTTTTGTTTGTTTCTTTATTTAGTTATTAAACCCTGCTCGCACGTGGATCCGCAAAATATCTGTGGATATACAAAAGATACAAATGTCCCATCCAGCTTATCAGTTGTTGCTCCACGCAAGCTGAACTATAAAAATCAAAGGTAATAACAATAAGAGTATTAATAATAATGCAAAGTAAAGCAAACAAATAAAAAAAACAAATAGATGAATACATATATACTTTAAAACTGTTCAAGTCTGATTGTAAACTAGGGACTGCAACTGTCTTCAGAAACCAGTGGTTTTTGATACTTTATGGTCCATCTCTTCACTAGTTTGAGAGATTTTAATTTCTGACTGCATGTTGGAAATAAGTGAGTTATATTGTGGTCAGAATGTCTCTGGACAGCATTGCAAGAAAAAGAGCAATATGACTTTGTTTATTGTAGTAAAGTAGTTTCTCTTCCTAGTGCCTAAATAGATACATAAATACATGCATATTTTTTTTTAAAGGAGATTTTGATATAGGTTGGCTGCAGATCTCCCAACATTATAAATGTGGGTATCCACATTTGGACATGTGCTGAAATATGTGCATCTGGATATGTGACAGCATCTAAAACATAAATGTTGACTTGACATGAAGAACTTTAAAGACACACAAATGTTTACAGTTTCTATATAATGGCATCCAGCTCTTTTTCGTAATGCAGAAGTAAGCTGTTTTCTCTCTGAACGTGCAACCGATATTATGATAAAATTAATATATCTGTCATTGTCAAGTCAAGTCACCTTTATTTGTGTAGAGCTTTATACAATACTGATTGTGTCAAAGCAGCTTTGCAGAGTCAAACAGGAAAATAGTTTGTCAATAATGCAAGAAGACAATAACAAAAAGTCATTTTTCCAGCTAAAGTCAGTTCATTGATGATTCAGTGATGTCATTATATAAAAAAAATGCTTAAGTTTTAGAGGCTGTCAGTACATAATGTATGTTTGTGCATGTATGTATGCTAGAACAACACTTAACATACAAATATCAATGATAATCTATGTAACTCAGAGTCTTTATTTACCCCTAAATGGTTTATAATAGTACCACATATGTGACCCTGGAGCACAAAAGCAGTGTTAAGTCGCTGGGGTATATTTGTAGCAATAGCCAACAATACATTGTATGGGTCAAAATTATAGATTTTTCTTTTATGCCAAAAATCATTAGGATATTAAGTAAAGATCATGTTCCATGTAGATATTTTGTAAATTTCCTACTGTAAATATATCAAAACTTAATTTTTTATTAGTAATATGCATTGCTAAGAACTTCATTTGGACAACTTTAAAGATGATTTTCTCAATATTTAGATTTTTTTGCACCCTCAGTTCCAGATTTTCAAATAGTTGTATCTCAGCCAAATATTGTCCTATCCTAACAAACCATACATCAATGGAAAGCTTATGTATTCAGCTTTCAGCTGATATATAACTCTCAATTTTAAAAAAATTGACCCTTATGACTGGTTTTGTACTCCAGGGTCACATATTAGTATTTAAAAGCATGCACATACACCTTTTGAAATGTACCGGCCCAGTGACGGTTTTGTACCTATTTTCCTGATATCTAATAGATTAGCCATCACTAAAAACGAGATGCACATGTCAATCTGACCTCTGAGGAAGAGCAACTCTTTGGGGTCAGACGACCAGTGGGAAGAGAAGTTTGTGAAGGTGGGGTATTTGGCTTTGAGGAGGCCTGCAAACATTCATCACAGTCTTGGGATTCCTAGACCGACCCGTGCACTCCAGCTTTTAGCAGCCAGCATGCATTTCAACCAGGGCGGTAACAGGTCAAGGCCAGCAAGCTTTTGATTTACACCCCAGCAGTCCACGGTTCAAATAGCCTGCTGGGCTGAGCAGTATGCTGGAGTGTGACTGACAAGAGTAACGAGTGCACCGGCACACAATGCCTAAATTAAGCTGGAAACAACCCATATGTTATATTCTACGGAGGGTCACAGGCTCCGTACAGTATAGGTCAAGCTGTTCCAGTTCTCATATTGGTGACTTCAGGAACTATATGCCAGATCCTGATTGGGACCTGGTGCAGAATGAGGAACAAGTTTCATCCCCAAAGGCATGTGGAGGCATCGGGATTAATCACTCATGCAAATCCAGCATAGGGCTTTTGTTTGAAGCACCATGTGCGATTTAGAGCAAAAAGCTGCATTTGAAAAGAAAGGCACAGTTATCCTAAGCAATTCATGGTGTACTTGATCATTAATAGCTTCTGACCTAAACGAAAAAAGAGGGTGAAACGAGGGCTTAATTTACCACAGAGCCCAACTCTATGTAGAGGAAGTTCATTTTTTGATTGGTTACACATGCACTTTGTTACATAAGCATGGCTTAGCGACCTCGATCTTTCTTTGTTCTTCAGTAACAAACTTCATATATTTCTAGACCGAGTAAGTAAATTTAGCAATAGCTCAATCGATAAATCTTGTGTCAGCGAGCAACTTTGATCATAATATGAACTTGATTTGGTTCCTGCTGTAAGTCAACTTTCCATTAAGCAATGGAAAATCATTTTCATACTGAACGTGAACTCAGAATATTTATCAACACGAAACAGATTTATTAATACAGAGATGCCGTGAAGTTCAGCGCATGTTCATTTCTGCGCACGTGAATTGCTCACATGTAGTTATGTCTTTATGACGTGATACCTTGGTGCAAACAAGTCCTCAGTGGATCTGCTTATGAAAATGAAACAAGACTCGAACACTGAGGTTTTATTTAAGCTGTGTTACTCTGTACCTCATTTTTTTTAATGTCTCATGTCATCAAGGCTGCATTTATTTGATCAAAAATGCTGTTAAAATGATGAAATGTTATTACAATTTTAAGCAACTGTTTTCTATGTGAATATCTGTTCAAATATAATTTATTCCTGTGATCAAAGCTGAATTTTCAGCATCATTACTTCAGAAATCATGCTAATATGTGACCCTGGAACACAAAACCAGTCTTAAGAGTCAATTTTTCAAAATTGAGATTTATACATCATCTGAAACCTGAATAAATAAGCTTTCCATTGATGTATGGTTTGTTAGGATAGGACAATATTTGGTCGAGATGCAACTATTTAAAAATCTGGAATCTGAGGGTGCAAAAAAATCAAAATATTGAGAAAATCATCTTTAAAGTTGTTCAAATTAAGTTCTTAGCAATGCATATTACTAATCAAACATTAAGTTTTGATATATTTACGGTAGGAAATTTACTAAATATCTTCATGGAACATGATCTTTACTTAATATCCTAATGATTTTTGGCATAAAAGAAAAATCTATAATTTAGAGCCATACAATGTATTTTTGGCTATTGCTACAAATATACCCCAGCGACTTTTCAGGCTGATATTCTTATTACTGTAGGTCTGTTTCTGTAACATCAAAGTTGTGCCAGGACTGGAACTTTTGTTGCTTTTAAAAGCAAATAGCCGTCAATGTTGCATTTAACTGATCTAATTTCCTAGAATCTAACTCATAAGAACAATATATATGAGCCTCGATCAACAAATGCTTTGAATCACACAGTAATTAGGGAGTGAGTAATACTCTTCATACCACCTAAACCAAGTTTCTGAATGGTTAAAAATAGATGTCTGAAAGAGAAAAGTGACACATTTGCTTTCATTCAGTTACATACAGGTATCATATATAATACATGTTTAAAATAAATAAAATATAGATGGATGGACGAATGATGCAGGGGGAAAAAAGACTTATCTTTTCCCCAATTTAGCTATTTTAATGACATTTCATCTCGTCCATGAACATATTTATTGGTGCATCACAACATAAACTTTGCTAAACAGTGTTATCATTTTACTAACAACAACAGCATTGACAATTGAAAGTATAGACTGCAGCAGAGCCCGCTTTTCAGCAGCCTCGGTTTCAGAAATATTTTTCCCATAGGGATTTTTCAAATGTCTTCGCTGAAGAGTTATGAGCTATGACCCAAACCAAGCAGCTACGAGGTGTGTTTGAAGCAAGAAAGTACATGAAAAAAAGTCAAATGTTCAAGAAGCATTGCAAATGACATAATCAAATAAAAAATAATGGTGAGATATAAAACTATTCAATTCAAGTTGTTGATTATAGAAACAACATATTTCAAGCTTATTGCAAAATATGCATATATATACTGTACATATGCAAACAAATATTTAAGTATTTTGGAAAGTGTTGTGCAGTGGGCTTTCCCTGCAAGCTCTTTTGTTGTGATTTGCTCTCTGATTTATTTAAAAAATAAGTTGAAATAATGTGGGCTGATGACTTCAACAAAAGTATATACCAACAATTAACAACCTCATGGCTCACAGTAGGTCTGTAATTAACAGTTTAAGTTATCGTTAAAAATCTTTTTGCATTGGAATTATTGCCTTTTTCAGCAGCATATCGAGGGTTAAATCTGTTTTGTTCCAGCCTACATTAAAAATGCTGCTGGTAAACATGCTCTTATTCTGCCAAAATTATAGAAAATCACAGGCACTGAGCAAAACCGCAACTTAACAGTGCAAATGCTGCCTTGTAACATTTGTTTCCAATGGTTTGATAAGCTGAAAAGAATGATATGTAATTTATTTAAATTTATTTCGTGATTCAGACCTCTCCAAGTCACAGTTAGAGCAAAACCACAAGATTTTTGAATTGTCTGAATCATCCAGTATTTCTATTTTCTTCTGTCTTGACTATGCCATAGGTCTGATAATATGTGTCATGTCTCATTCAAGACTGTGTTTCTTGGCCATTAGTGGGTGGATTTATTTATTTATTAATTTAGCGTGGAAATAAGTTCACTTGGATGAAGAATCATAATAAAAATGTCTGATCTCTGCACAGCTTGTAACCAGTGGGGTGTCATATACTGTTAAAACTGTATGCAATAAATACATTTCGGATTATATCGTCATTTCAATATAGTGTAGTCATAACAGTTTTAGAGTTTAATAAGAGTTTATTGTATTTTCTTTAACAACTGTAAAGCATAAAACACATCTGGCAGGCCGGGAACTGCAGTGAGACAAGCCAACTTTATCAGACAGTGAGATCATTAAGCAAATACAGATCACACACACACAGACACACACACACACACACACACAAACACACAGACACAGACACACACACACGGCTTTTTAACATCATTGCAAATACACAGCATTTATATTTTAACTATATATTTCATAACATACCTATATATATCTTTAGACTGATCTTTTGTGAATTTGTTACAGTGTAAACTCCACAAAAAGTGGTAATTCAACTCATGAAAAATAGTTTTGTTGATATAAATCAATGTATTTAGGTTGATTCAGTGATGCTAAGTAATATTTATTCACTTACTGTAAAACCAATTCATTTAGATTTACATTTTTTCAGTGTAGGTAGTTTAGTATTTTTTTAAGTGTACAAAAACTGGCACTGCTCTAGATGCATTTTTCCATGTTTCTTGCACCAACATTTCACTGACCTTACTTTTTTGGCACTAAGATATATTTGGCTCCTTGTATGTGACAAGCTGACCATGTAAAATAAAACTGCTTTTATTGATCTACTGATATGACTGGAGTCCTCATCTCATTCTCAAAAGTGCTATTTAAAACTTTTTAAAATATTGTTAAGAAAAGCAGACAGAAAAACAACAAAGAAATGACCCAGACTCCCATAAGGCTTCATGCTGTGGTACTTCAAGCCACTGCAAAATCATTCATCATGCCTTGTCCAAATAATCAGACGGCCACTTTAGCTCAAACACTTCAACATGCAGCAGCAGCTTGATGAAAGCAAGTTTCATTATGTGCAACATTTGACTTGCAATGATACAGAAGAGGAAAAGGGTGACCTTGTGATAGCACTTAGCATGAACATTGATTACAAAACACTGCAGCCAAGATTAGAGGAAAATGTCCCGTAGATCAAAAGTATTTTTACTAGCCCACAAGTTCTAAAACTGCAATGAACCTCTGCGTCTTCTTGCCACCCATTATAACTCATGACAGTGTAGCAATGCATGCTGCATTTGTTTGTTTGTTTTTTAAAGTGTGGAGTTCATTCTTGAGTTTTTGCATTAAAAATGACAGCAGAAAAAAACACAGAAAAGCTCCCTTTTTTGCTTTCCAATATGTAAAACCATCCCATTTTCAAACATTGCAACATTTTGCATGTATCTTCCCGTCTTTCCTTTTGTAGGGAATCTATCGCCTCTTTTCTAAATTTCTTTGATTACAATCTTGCCTTCATGTTCCAGAGAGCGTGCGACATTCCTCTTCACTTGATACAGCTGATTCCACATAGATTTCTATGTCGAGAGCTTTCTGTTAGATATTTTTCTCTGTAGATCACTCAAACTTTCACCTGTTAAAACAATTTAATCTGGAGCATGTTCAAGCTTTGCCAGTATATCAGTCTGATACAAAACTGAAAGCAAAATGCATCAGTAATACTTTACAATAAGATATTGATCTATTGATATATTGATCTAAGATAAGGTCTATTAAATAATATGTGACCCTGGAGCACAAAGCAGTCTTAAGTCGCTGAGATATATTTGTAGCAATAACCAACAATACATTGTATGGGACAAAATTATTGATTTTTCTTTTATGCCAAAAATCATTAGGATATTAAGTAAAGATCCATGAAGATATTTTGTAAGTTTCCTACTGTAAATATATCAAAACTTAATTTTTGATTAGTAATATGCATTGCTAAGAACTTAATTTGAACAACTTTAAAGATGATTTTCTCAATATTTAGATTTTTTTGCACCCTCAGATTCCAGATTTTCAAATAGTTGTATCTCAGCCAAATATTGTCCTATCCTAACAAACCATACAGCAATGGAAAATTAATTTATTCAGCTTTCAGATCATGCATAAATCCCAATTTCAGAAAATTGACCCTTATGACTGGTTTTGTGCTCCAGGGTCACATATTAGCAGATACAGCTTAAAATGGATTAGGAAATGTTGAGACTACGAAGAATGATTAATGCTTTATGCAGAATAATCATGTAGCTAATGTTAACAAATGAAACCTTACTGCAACCTGACCATGCATTGATGAATATACTCTCTTTGCATGCCTGCAGTATAGTGCAGATTTGATTTAAATGCATTACAGTCACTGAAGGAATAAATGTGCGCACACGTGTGAGACAGTAGGTGGGGGTTACGGAGTGTCTGCTTTGCCTCATGTATCACCAGGTCGTTTGGCTGATGCCTGTAAACCCTTTTTTGACACCAGGCAGACTCCTATGCATGCCAGGCTTTATTTACCCACAAAGCCATTCTCTGGAATGTCCCAGGTCACCTTGGGTCACATGGCAGTCCATGTAGCACTCTATATGCAGTGGATGATTTTGCTTAACTTTGACCTTTACACTCAGAAAAAAGGTCCAAAAGCTGTCACTGGGGCGGTACACGTTTGTACTTTATTTACACTTAAAGGGTGCATATGTGTACCTCAAAGGTACATAATAGTAGAAAGATATTTGTACCTTTCAAAAAGATACCGCCCCAGTGACAGCTTTTGGACCTTTTTTCTGAAAATGTACTATTCCAGACTATTCTATGCAAAACTTTCTTGTAAGTACATCGCCCCAGAAAATTAGTTAATCAAACATGAAATAACAATGAACAATACATTTGTAGCATTTATTATTCTAGGCTAGTGTTCATTTCTACTTAAACAAGTTGTGTAAATTAACATTATTTACTTTGTATAAAACATACTGTTAACTTTATGACAATTGGCATTGGTGACAATGTTTCAGGTGTTACTGGATGGCTTATTAGTGTCTGTATATTTTACAAATTATCACTGTATATAGTTATATGATGTTACTTATCCACTATAATATGCTTTTAATCCACAAAACATGGCCAATACTTGTATATAGGCAATGCACATCATCAGGGTAACACACATGAATAATGCAATAAAATAATGCAATATAGAATAATGCAATAAAAAATCTAACAAAACACCCTACTACATTAATGATGACAATAATAAGAACAAACATAATTATTTACATAAAATATAATCAAATGTCAAGTCATGCAGTGATTTCTGGGCTGTCGTTTTACTTTTTTCCACTATGAATTATATGGTAGTTCATAGTTTTTGCTTCCAAAAATTGTGCATTATTTAATAGTAAAATTACATAAAATGCAACGTTAAACCATTTACAGTTTTTCACTTGTATATGGCAAGGTAATGGTACAGCTAATCAAGGTTTAACATTTTTACTTTTTTTTTCAGTGTATGAAGAAACATGAATTAACAATGAGCAATGGTATGTTTACAGACTAGATTAATCAATGCTGTAACAAGTTGTTATTCACTGTTAGTTCAGAATAATGTTTTAATTAATGTTAATGAATTGAATCTTACTGTAAATGTTAACTGTTTTTTTTTCTCTTGATAGTACTGTACGCATCACTTTGTAGAGAAGCTGAATGTATTAATAAGTGTATCATCATGTTTCATTTAATGTTTACATAAATTCATACTTCACTAACCGGTGAACAAGAATGCATGCATTGTTTGTTCGTTTGTTTTCAGCATGGGCCAGATTTGGACTTAACTTACGAAATCAATCACTAGAATTGCAAGCATAGAATTAAGCTCATATAGGCCTGCTTTTGAAGCAAAAAACAGACCGATTCACTCACACATGCAGACAAAGTCTTCCCACATCTATACTGCCATTGGTTACATGCTGACTCAGTTACCTCCTCTCTGTATGTGTTGGTGAGGGCTACTTCTGTAATGTAAGCACAATCTGTATGACTACATGGACCTTCAGCTCCATTAATACATGTGCTGTGTTATTGAATTCTTCAGCTCAAGCTGTGCAGAGCCGGGACTGACACTAACAAGCTTGTTAGGGCTGCAGCTTATTTCTCTCTCTCCATTCCATTTTCAAAAAACATATTTTTATTTACCATGGTCAAATGATCTGATATTTTAAATGGTTAGTTCACCCAAAAATGAAAATTGGCCCACAAATGACTTGCCCTCAAGTCATCCTAGGTGTATATGACTTTCTTCTTTCAGACGAATCCAGTCGGAGTTATATTAAAAATGGTCTTTGATCTTTCAAGCTGTTTAATACCACTCAGCTACATTAAAGTGATTATTACGTTTTGAATATGGATATTTTTCTTACAAAAACGCATCGATTCGCTACGGAAGGCCTTTGTTCACCCCCCGGAGCCATGTGAGACACTTTTTTTTATGGATGGGCACTTTTTATTTAACTTCTTTTGGACTGATGCATGCAACACCCGCTGAGTGCCATGAAACAGCTTGAAAGATCAAAGACAATTTTTAATATAACTCAAATATAACTGGATTCGTCTGAAAGAAGAAAGTCATATACACCTAGAATGACTTGAGGGTGAGTAATTTATGGGCTAATTTCATTTTTGGGTGAACTATCCCTTTAAGAGAAATTTTGACCTTAACACACAGTCACAATCATTTTCTGTTTTCTGTTTTCTTTTCTGCATGCTTCTGCATTCTGGTCACATTATACACGACTATGATTTGGCAGACCAAAGTTTTTTTTTTTTCAGGAATTTTTTTTCCCTGAAAATATGTTCAAAATAATATTTTTTAACTAATTTTTAATTATATATATTTTATGATAATATGAATATGAATCCTTCTTTTGATGAGGCTTCATTATGATATCAAGGCAGTTGTCTCACTCTGAAAATTTGGAATTTAAGCCACATTTTAATTCAGTTTAATTAAAAAAAAAAATGTTCATGATAGAGGATGTGTATTCAAGTCCTTGCACACTGTAAAGATTATTGAAGTACATTTTATTAAAAAAAAATACTATTTCAGTCATTCTACTTTTAAATTTCATGTTTAATTCAATGTGTTTCTTGCAGTTTCTTTGTAATTCATTGTTAAATTTACTAGTGAAATTCTAAGTGAAATTTTTTTAATGCATTTTTTAATAAATTAATAGATCTGAACAGCAACAACAACAGTTCCTCTTTTTTAACATCTCAGACATTTAAAGATATCAACTTACGATCAACCTGTTTTAGTTTCACAAAGCAAAATTTAGTTTGATGATTCCTGCTGTCTAGTCTAACGGAAATTTTGTTTTTTAATCACAAAGACCGAATATTAATTTCAAAGAAATAGTTATGAGAAAAATGTGCAATCATGAAAGTATGATTGCTGTGAGTCCTTCAAGATTCACCCTATAATAACAGCTGCTGGCTGCATTTACAGTTTTTTGAGCCAACATACCTTCCTATTATTTGACTTCCCTCTTTGAAAAGGGAAACGTACTTTAATGTAAAGAAATGAATGTGCTGAAGAACTGAACTTACGCTAGACGAGGTTCAACTATCAAAGGCCCCTTGGTTCCTGCCAGAGAATACATATGTCCTCTAATTATTTATGGCAGTGGCCTGACCTGTGAATCTCGATAAAAATGTGTATTATGGAAATAGTGAGTGGTAAGGGATTGATTGGGGTTGAAGAAAGAGAGAGAGGTACAGATGTAAGATGCTGAACTCCTGCAAGCTGGCTCTCATTTTCTCACAGGCACATTAATGAGAACCTGCTGTCAGCTATGAAGACTGAAGGTGAAGGTTATATCTCAAAACTGGTCTGATGACAGCTTTAACCCTGCACTGATTCTCAGGAAAAACACAACTGACCAGCAACTAGAAAATACATACAATTCATGCTACAACTCGTGGTTGCAACGGTTTAAATTTATAAACATCTTAATGCTGTATTTGTTTCAGCTTTTGTCTTCTCCAGATGTTAACTGATGGACTGGAGTGGTGTGGATTACTTGTGGATTATTGAGATGTTTTTATCAGCTGTTTGGACTCTCATTCTGACGGCACCCATTCACTGCAGAGCATCCATTGCTGAGACACTGATGCAACGCTACATTCCTCCAAACCTGATGAAGAAACAAACTCACCTACATCTTGGATGGCCTGAGAGTGAGCACATTTTTGGCTAAGTTTCATTTTTGGGTGAAATATTCCTTTAAGTAACTTTAGCCATAAATTATTTATTAAAACACTTAATCTTTCACAGCCTTTTTGGTTTATTCCTTGTAAAGACAAAGTAGTTAGTTGCAAAGCAATTTCTTTTATATATTTATGTTGCAGGGCTGGGTACAATTCAGAATTAAAAATTTGGCTCCTTTTCAATTCACAAGTTGAATTTTGAACCAAATGACCTAAACACCACCAGGAATGCATTTTGGACAATTAAGCGTTCCTCCACTCTGGTTCACAAAAGTTCATTTCTTAAATATTATATTTAAACTAAATACAAATTTCTAGAGTTGGTTTCAAACTCATCCGTCATTCTCTCTGACTCTAAAACCTAAACTATGGAAGCCAGTTTCCATAAAAAATATAAGATTCTTTAAGTCATAATGATAAGAAACATTCTCATAATTATGATTCTGTGTCTCATTATATAGAAAAACTTTCTCATAACAATGACTTAGTATCTCATACTAATGAGAAACTTTCCGGTAATTATGACTCGGTATGAGAAACTTTCTCATAATATTGTTGATGTTAGACTGTTGAACAGTTGATGTTAAATCAGTTGAATTGTTTTCTAAAATAACTGCAAATTTAGTGACCAAGTGAGGGTTTTGTTACTTGCCAATAACAACTTTGGTCAGAAGAAAATTTTTTGTGGCCAAAGTAAACATAAGCACATTTTGATTGTTGAATATTTATATAGTTGATCTGATTTTTTCCAAGCCATTTCTATGTAACTAAGCAAAAGTAAATAGACTTTCCAATAAAACGAGACCCTGATTGATGCAAACTTTAGAAGATGCCATCTGGTCTCTAATCAATATTAGTAATCCCTCTATTCTGGCTAGACAGATGAATATTGACACGTGCACACAACATAAACACAACAAAGGGGCAAACAGAGGACACAGATCTCCTAGAGAGCTAAACTTGTCTCATCATCATAGAGACCAAGGGCTATTACTTTACAGCTAGAAACGAGTCTTTAAATGCCTACTTCTTCCCAGCAGGATCCCAAAGATGGGAAACCCCAGCAGCTAACCTGTATTTAATGAGGCCTCTGAACCTATGACCTTTAGAAGCCTTAGGGGGATTTCTCCATCAGGACTATTCCCCAGTAAACCCAGTGACAAGAAAGATCCAAAGAATTCACAATCTGCCTTAACATTGCTACATAAACACTCCATTTATATATAAAGTGTTGCTTGAACACTTAGCAGGTCACTCATGCTTTGGCTCAGAATTATCATTGTCCTGTGTTCTACTGAAGAAACTAAGTCACCTACATCTTGGATGCCCTGGGGGTAAGCAGATAAACATCACATTTACATTTTTGGATGAACTATCCCTTTAAGCTTCCTCTAACTCTGTAAGGATGATCTGTCTTGCAATGAGAAAGGGTTTGTTTGTGTGACCCACTCAGAGGCTTAAAACTGGACCCTACAGAGTGATGAACGATGCAGGAACCAGAGCCACTGCAAGCAGTTCAGTTTCACTCAACGGTTCATTTTCTCCATCATTTGATCTATCATCCATCACACTGATATACATGAAAAATGTTAGCCACATTATATAAAATTATGAACTATACTTCACATATTTTGCCTTAATGATGACAGATGACCGTGAGTGTTAAAGGGGTAAATACCACAGCATCACTCGCCAAAGAATATGAATTATAGAGCTACCAAATTAAAGCCTTACTGCAAAAGATCGCTTGCAAAAAACCAAATGAATATCTTACATATTTTCCGATAGTAATATGAGTAAAATGGTTCTTTTGAGAAATGTTCACTGAAAGATTGTTTGAGGAACCCAGAATATTTCTATTGCGTTAAGAGTTATTTCTTATGAACTAGAAGCACCCTTACAAAAAAATTTAATTTTATTAGTGGGATAGTTCACCCAAAAATGAAAACTCTGTTATTTACTCTTTGTTCAACGGAAGAAAGAAACTTGTGCATCTTGAGGGTGAGTAAATGATGACAGTTTTCATTTTTGGGTGAACTATACCTTTAAGCAAACTTGAGGAAAGTTCAAGTTTATTTTCCAGGTTTACTTTATGTATTAAATATAATAAAAATCAAAATGTACAATGTATACTTCTTGTGACTAAATTGGCACTTTTTTAGTTTATAAAAGTATGCTGTTAAGCAGTGTTGGGGAAAGTTACTTTTAAAAGTAATGCATTACAATATTGCGTTACTCCATAAAAAAGTAACTAATTACGTTACTTAGTTACTTTTTATGGAAAGTAATGTGTTACTTTACTAGTTACTTGAAAAAAGTAATCTGATTACATAACTTGCGTTACTTGTTATGCATTACCCCCAACACTGCTGTTAAGTGTACTTTCAGTTTAATAGTAGTATGCTTCAAGTACACAACTATATATATAAGTTAAATATAAGTTTTTCTTTTGTATTGCAATTTAAAACTATACTGTTAGGCCTACACTCCTCTTACGTTCCTCTTTTGGAACAAGCTTTTAAATAATAGGTAACACTTTACAATAAGGTTACATAACATGAACAAACAATGAACAATACATTTATTACAGTATTTATTAATCTTTGTTAATGTTAGTTAATAAAAATACAGTTGTTCATTGTTAGTTCATGTTAGTTGCATTAACTAATGCTAACAAGCACAACTTTTGATTTTAATAATGCATTAGTAAATGTTGAAATTAACATTGACTGAGATTAATAAATGCTGTATAAGTATTGTTCATGCGTAGTTCATGTTAACTAAACTAATGAACCTTATTGTAAAGTGTTACCAAATAATACAGTTCTAGGGTAAAACCAGACAAACTGAGTTAAGTTGTGCAACTGACCCAAACAACTGAATGCAAAGGCAGGAATTAGATTAAATGAAGTTTTATTTTTAATGCATTTTTGCGTTTGTATATAGGCTACTTAACGTTTGTATTGACCTCGATATTGAATCTCTTTATGTCTTGATATAAACAATAAGTGTGGGTCAAGGAGGATAAATGACTTCGAACGCTGCAACTAACTAGCTTTTTTGAGGCACAGCCCATATGCATAAACCAGCACAATGGACATCTGAGCGCTTTCCCTCGCTCCGCCCAGACTGTGCTGTGAGAAGAGCAGGTTGGTAGAGAAGCGCACTCACTCAGTTAATTATCCGCGCGCTGTCCAGTGAAACAATGTTGCGCGCGTGTCTGGCTCTGCTGCTTGCGCTCTCCTTACCTGGATATCTGGATGCGCTTCACGGATTATACGCCTTCGATCAGCCCGAGCTCTTTCAGAAAAAGAGCAACTGCAAACCCATACCTGCAAACCTGCTCCTGTGCCATGACATCGAGTACACGGGCATGCGTCTGCCCAACCTCCTCGGACACGAAACCATGAACGAGGTTCTGCAGCAGGCATCCTCCTGGACCCCTCTGGTGCAAAAACAGTGTCACCCGGACACCAAGAAGTTTCTGTGCTCTCTGTTTGCTCCGGTGTGTCTGGATGATCTGGACGAGCCGATTCAGCCGTGCAGGTCGCTGTGTGAGAGCGTGAAGAGCGGCTGCGCTCCGGTGATGGCCGCTTTCGGGTTCCCTTGGCCGGACATGCTAGACTGCAATCGCTTCCCTCTGGATAATGACCTGTGCATACCACCTGCGGGCGCAGATGCTTTAGTGCCAGTCACCAAGGAAGGTAGGAACGCTTCATTACAGTCACTTTTTAGATGCATGTTGACCCTTTACTTTTTCTGCTATGATGATCATTTTTTGCCCAGTTCCAAGGGTGTGTGATGCCTGCAAAGAAAAGCCTGAGAATGACAATGAAATTGTGGACAGCCTGTGCAAAAATGACTTTGGTAAGGCTATATGTTATCATTGTTTTAAGCATCTCAATTAATATAGTGGTGTGTCTCTGCTTTACACTTCTAAAAATAAAGGTGCATTAGGGCTATGCAGCCTAATAAGCGAACAGGGTTCACCCAAAAACATGACGATCATTTACTGACCCTCATATGTGACCCTGGAGCACAAAACCAGTCATAAGGGTCAATTTTTCGAAATTGAGATTTATACATCATCTGAAAGCTGAATTAATAAGCTTTCCATTGATGTATGGTTTGTTAGGATAGGACAATATTTGGCCGAGATACAACTATTTGAAAATCTGGAATCTGAGGGTGCAAAAAAACCTAAATATTGAGAAAATCATCTTTAAAGTTGTCCAAATGAAGTTCTTAGCAATGCATATTACTAATCAAAAATTAAGTTTTGATATATTTACGGTAGGAAATTTACTAAATATCTTCATGGAACATGATCTTTACTTAATATCCTAATGATTTTTGGCATAAAAGAAAAATGTATAATTTTGACCCATACGATGTATTGTTGGCTATTGCTACAAATATACCCCAGTGACTATTGTTCTGTTTGACCTGCTTTCTTTTGCAGAATGCAAGTGAAGATATTTTTATGAATATTTTTGTCCATACAATGAAAGTCAATGGGGTCCAAAACAGCCAGTCTTCATACAGGCCAAAAAAAAAAAAAATCAGAGACAGATCAGTTTCTTTTGTGTTACATAGAAGAAAGAAATGCATACAGGTTTAGATCAACATGAGGATGAGTAAATGATCACAGAAATTTTATTTTGGGGGGAACTATCATTTAAATCCCACAAATCATTTAATAATTTTTGATTATTTATGCACGTATTTGAAAACCATCTGATGCTTTGAAGAACCTATAATATAACATCAAGAACTCTTTTAATCATATTCTGTAACTGCTGGAAAACCTGCTTAAACCAGCCTAGGCTGGTTTACTGGTCTTAACTGATTTAGGATGGACTCTTATCCTGGTTTAGCTTGCAAAACATTCCTCAAAAACTAGTCAAAAGACCAGACCAACAAACCAGCTTAGGCTGGTTTCTGGCTTTTAAGCATAGGACCCTATAAAGTGAAAATAATATCCAAAAACATTCATTGTAAAGAGTTTAGACAAAAGTCATTCATCTATTTGGTCTACCTTGAATTCAAGCAGTTGTTTATATCCATTGTCCTCAACCTTCAATCGTATTTACACACCAGCTTTAAAGATCAAAGTCAAGGAGATCTCCTACATGAATGGCGACACCAAGATCATTCCAGAAACCAAGAGCAGAACTATCTACAAGCTGAATGGAGGCATTACTGAGCGTGACCTCAAGAAGACGGTGCTCTGGCTGAAAGATGGTCTTCAGTGCGTGTGTGATGAAATGAACGACATCAATGCTGCTTATCTGGTGATGGGCCAGAAGATGGATGGAGATCTGGTCATCATGTCGCTGAAGCGCTGGCAGAAGGGTCAGCGGGAGTTCAAGAGAATTTCTCGCAGTATTCGCAAACTTCAGTGCTAGGATTCTCCTCTAATCAGAGCACTCAAATGGTCTTGAATATGAAGACCTGTAACAGTCACACCGTAGATAAATGCATTCAAAACCCTAATGTCTGCTTTCCCTGGCCAGTCAGAGTTCAGGATCGAGGGTGATGGAGATGATATGCACCTAGCATAGATTCACCTTTTCGTTTTCCCTTATACGTTCTGTCAGTTTGCTTCATCTGTCGTATTAACTATTCACAAAGCTCATTCGCTTATTCCTCTCTTCAAACATTTGTAACTATAGAGCCCCAAAACTGTCCTGACATATATATCTTCTAGCATAAAGTCAATTTTCACTGTTATTTTTTTTATTGTAATTGGATTAAATGAATGAGATGATACATTATATGGCCAGAAGTATGTTCTAATTAATGAGTTCTGCTATTCCATTATTTATATATGTCCCTGCATTGAAAGTCCACGTCACCAAAACTGCAATGCTTACAAAAGTTCTTACAGTAAAGACATTGTTAAAGTAATTCATATGAATTGAACAGTTGAATCCAAGTCTTCTGAAGAGATACAATCGCTTCATATGATGAACAGATTTCATTATATAAACATTGATCAATGCACATGTGCACAAAAAATATGGTAAATGGAAGCTCGAATATTTCTGCTTGATTCATAACAACCAGTGAGGTTTGTTTTTGTCACACAAGCATGTTTGAGCTTCTGCAAGAACCAATGAGATTTATTCTTGCATGACAAGCAAGTGCAGTTGAGCTTCCGTTTTTACCATATTGTCCCTATGCATGTGCATCAGTCAATGTTTTTATGTCAATAAAAGCCGAAATTAAATCTGTTCATCGTATAAAGTAATTGTGTATCTTCAGAAGACTTGGATTAAACCGCTGTATTCATATGGATTACTTCTTGAACTTTTTGAAGCATCAAAGATTTGTTTGAATGCACTTAAAATTATCTTCATTTGTGTTTTGAAGATGAGGAATATAGACTTATAGGTTTGATTTGGAATGACACAAGAGAATGATTTTTGGGTGAACCTTCACTTTAATGCTATACTATACAATGTCATTGTAGAGTTTGGGGAGGGCATTTTTCTGTTTCTGAACGACAATACACCAACAAACAAGTTAAAATCACAACATTTTCTAGAATGCCGTTGTATGCCGTTGCATTAATTGTCCTCACAGAAATTACTGGAATAACCAGACCCATTAATTAGAAAGGGGTGATCATATATTTTGGAAATATAGTGCATGTGAGAAGTTGAAATTGTTGGTATTAAAAGTTTTAAGGCCACAAGATGAAATGCATGTCATTTGACAAATATTGTTCCTCTATCAAATATCATTAAGAAACATGTTTTTCAGCAATGCATGGTCTGCGTGGACTTGAACCTGCCGCAGTAAATAAGTGAGAGTGCTTGTGTGAGTAGTTTTGAGATAGCTGGCTCTATTCTCAACGTTTAAAAATATCCCATGTAACACTAGCCTGTATGTAAATGTGAATGTTTTCATTTCTCCCCCAGACCAACAAATTCATGGTTTCTTTCTACTTGAGACTAATTACTGCACTGTTTCAATATTGTGTCCTTTAAATTACAATTATCAGCAGTTTTATATAGTATTGGTTTATTTCCTTTCTGTGTCAGTTATGTTAATAATGTTGTACTGGTCTGTGTCTTGTTATGCTCGCAGAGTTGTGTGCTGTTTTCTTTTGTTTTGCCGTATGAATACCCAGAGTGATGTCACATGCTGGTTTCTCTGTTCTGCACCGTTATACAGCAATGTTGATTCAATTGTATTTTATTGTGCAGTTAGTTGGTGGAAAACATCTCAAGATAATATCCAAACTTTTGTGGCACTCTGTAAATATTCAGATTTTTATGCTTGTACATAGTTTCAAAACCTGTTGCGTTTGATTTGTTCGTCACAGTAGCAATATGTTGTCATTTCATTAGTGTTAAGTGCATTTATTTACACCCACCGCCATGTGATGTAACTTGTATCATTTTTCTTCAACAGTCACACGATACAAAATAAGAGCAAATAAAAGTTAAAAGAAAATCGGTGTGTTTTTATTTCTAAAAAGTATCTTTTTTAACAATATGTATACAAAGATTGTTTGACTTTACATTATTAACGTGTTCTATTGTTGCAGGTATTTGTGGTCTGTAGGTCCCTCTAGTGGATGGCTATCAATTCAGAATTTTTTTTAGAACTAAATCTGCCTTTTACAATTCAGTGCTGAGAGCATTTTTCCTCAAAACTACATGCATTTTTATTTTATTACTGTTAAAATTAGGGCTTCCAACAGAATAAAATCACAGTCCCTAATTTGAAAGCAGTGGTACTCACACTGAATGTTGCATTATATCCAACTGTATTATATTAAAATGTACATTTTAACAATAAAATCGCGAAAAAATGTAACTCAAATAAAAGATGCCATCTAGTGGCTGAAATGTTTTATATGCATGCATGCACTCAAAACACTGCAGATATCCCACTCTAAAAGTATCATTTAATATGAAAATAGTTTGATAGCAGGCCTATCAGTTTATCAGGGTTATTGTGATTTTTATTCTACATTTCAGAAAGATGATTGAGGAGACCACAAAGGCAATATTAGTTTTATTCTTTTGGAGTAAATGTACAGTTAATGTACCCAGTGCCTCTTCTGAAGACAGGTGTAGGCCTATAAAAGATTATTTTATAGTGATTCAAGACAGTATGATGTAATATTTGTATTCTGAATTGTTTTTATCTTTAATTCATTTCTGTATTTAAGCTTAAACGAAAATGAGGAATGCTGCCTTGGCAACTAACTGAAACTAAATAAGTTGAACTAAAACTGAAATAAATATACATTAAAGCTAAATACAAGTGCATTTATTTACACCCACCACCAAGTAATGTCATTTGATTATTGATGAGCTGTAGCATTTGTGGAATTTGTAGCATTTGTAGAACAAGAGCAAATACATTTCAAAAGAAAATCTTAAACTGATTTTTATTCCTTAATTTTTTTTTTTTAAATAAATATAAATGAAAGCAAAAAAACGCATGCAAACACGTAGGCTACTATAATAGCACATGCATGAATAATACACTGCTTTTGATGGATATTGCTGGTTGTGTATGCTGTGCATTGTTTCTCGATGTTGCATTGTTGGCTTGACCGCTAGGAGACAGACATGCTGTGGTTCCAGGAATATCTGACACACACACACACACACACACACACACACACACACACGTCCTCTTCCGGGTGTGTTTGAAAAGACTTTCACTGAGCTGTGGAGGGATTCACTGGGTGTCTAAGAGACCCACAGCAACTCAAACTCAAGCCGAGCCCATTTTTATGAAAAGAGCCGTGCAGCAGGAAAGAGAAGCAGGTGAGTGCTGATGAACTATCAACTGTTGCATCGCTGCTCCTGTGTGTGTGTGTGTGATGGCTAAAGCATGCAGGGCTGATCCTCTGCCTCTCCTGCTATGGGGAAAAGTGACTGAAGGACATTCAGACAGAATAACAGACTGTCGACGTATTGTCTACTCGGTTCAGATCGTTTCTCGCCTTGGATGATGAGGAGAAGAGTAGAAGTGGGGTTAAAAAAACTGAATGTCACCCCGTCATAATTATGCTATCAATTATGTTCATGCTTAATGACGGTCGTATCATTGATATAAAAGCGGCATAGAGAGTAAAAGTGCAGGTTTACGGCGTTTTGTGACGCATAACTCGACTGAAGCGCTCGAGGCAAAGGAAGTAACTCGATTGCAACTTTGTGACGCGCGGCGCAACAATGAAGCAACACTGAGAGCTCGGATTCCAGGAAGGAAGAAGAAAGACCGTGTTAATTAAACAACAAAACTTGTGTTTACAAAGCAGATGGTTTTTAGCAAACACCTTGTATTGCTTTTGGGTTTCTGCGTGTTCTGCCTGAAAAGTGAAAAATCGTTTACGTGTCCATCTACTATGGCGAATGATTAGCTTATGAATATTAACTAGGTCACGTGACTGGACTCTCCAATGAGGAGTGCAAAGCGTGACCTAAGCCTTCGCCGTATTAGGTTTCATCATTTTATTGTTTATGGCTTCTTTTTTTTTCTTTTCTTTTTTTTTTAAAGGAAAAGTGGGCTTCCTCCTGCAGTTGTTTATGGCCTACTTTTACCCTCCTTCTGTTAAAACTAAATAGATGCTTAAACTTTATGAATATTTAATTTCAAACTGCCTCAGTTATTGACTGGGTGAGTGAATTATCACAATGTACACAATTTCCTTGTACAAGATGGTTTAACAATCTCTAAAACTAGGACACATTTTAATTACATGCAGTAAACGTATGAAATTTGACAGATGAGGCAGTGCAATAATATTATGGAGTTGCTTTTGGCATTGAATTTACCATTTTTGATATTGTCGTTTGCTGTATATGAAAATATGTAGAACTCAATAATTAAATGATATCCGAGCCTTGGTTTGGAGAAAGCATATCACCATGTGTAATTGGAGCTTTATTATACAAGCCCATAATAACTCCACTTTCTAGGTGAACTCACACAGACATAGAGACACTGATTTCATTATTCATTAAGCTGCATTTAGTCTAGTTTAGTCTGCTTTATAAGTATCTATGTCCTTGTTGAACCATAAACATTTTGGATGTGAGTAGTGTAGACTGATGTACAAACTAAGTGCTGCAAATGTCATTTTAGTGAGTGGACACATTTATTTACTGAATTAGAATTTCTTTGTCTAGAGGAATGTAGGATGCAAGTTTATAAGATGCACTGCATATGACTTTGTCACATAATATTAACTAAAATGCATTTAAAACTAACATACGATCAGAAAGAATGTGCATATGCTGATTTACTAACCCATCTTTTTCAAGCTCTGTCATTGAAAATTCAATTTCGGCATTCAATGCTGGTTTCTGGGTATAATAATGGCCTGTAATAATTACAGGTTGTTTGTACTTCAAATGCACTTTTATTCTGTGATGTGCAGCATAATGCCAGAATGCCTTCTTGAAACCTCAGCCTCAGTGGAATTCTAACATTTACTTGAATTCAGCACAAGAAGGAAAAACAGTCGGTCAGTTGCTCACACCTATGTTTACTTTCAGGAATGTCAGAAGCTAGTTTTGACTCGGAGAAGAATGCCTCGCAGGATAATCGGTCGGACCCTAACGAGCAGGGCCCTCAAAATACTGCTGACTCTCTGAGTCAATCAGAGGAAAGCAAAAACAGCCTGGATGAGACACACATGACTGAAATTGACATCAGTGAGGAGGACAAGGAAGTTGGAAACCACAAATATACTCTTGATGAGGATGATGAGGATGAGCATTCTCAGGCCCAGAGTAAAACTAGTGGAATAGTTGAGGATAATGCTGAAGCGACGAGCAGTGTGGCAGCAGAAGCTGATGTGAAGGTGACAGTAATGAGCTGTAGCTTGGCTTATGCTTGATCTCATTTTTCACTCTCAGAAAAAAAAGGTACAAAAGCTGTCACTGGGGCAGTACCTTTTCAAAAGGTACACTTTTGTACCTTTTAGGTACTAATATGTACACTTTAAATACTTATATGTATCTTTAAGGTACCAATATGGACTCTTTAGGTACAAAGGTGTGCCTTTTGAGAAGAAGATACCGCCCCAGTGACAGCTTTTGTACCTTTTTTCTGAGAGTACATGTCGCTGTGATTTCAGGCTTTTTTAAATATAATTTGAATCAGCTGAGTTATCTGTGAATTTAGAAGAGCTAGACCTCTACCTGAATGAATTATGAATCATATCTCTCTCTTTCCATGTCTTCGTGAGGTTCTCTGTGCAGGTGGTGGTGCATTTCTTTAGCCTGTTCTGGTACATTTTGCTTGGCTGTCGCTGTTATTATTGCATTTAAATATTTTACTTTTTTATGCTTTTTAGTTTGCAGACTTGTCGTTGTTGTGCATTGTAGTTATGTGATGCATATTACAGTTTTTTTTTTGTAATTAATTTTACATTGTATATTTTTATTTGCTGCAACTGTTTTTTCAGAATTTTAATAACATAACCATTTATTGGTCATCAGCCATAATTTATCGGCCGATACCGATATGGTGGCCGATATATCGTGCATCCCTAATTTATTTTCAATTATAATTAATTATATATCAGTGATTATCTCAACTTATTAATAATCCTCTTAATGCAACAGTGGAATCCTAGCAGAGAAGTGTGAACATTTCTTTCTAAAGCAGATGATTAGTTTGGTGAACAAACGTTTTTTAGTATATAGTGTATTTTTATTTGCTGCAACATGTCACTCTTTTTTTTTTTTCTAGCCAACGAGGTTTTTTCATCAAATAATATTTTTTGAAGTACAAATACTCCATGCAATCTTTCTATTAATATGGCACAAAAACTATATGTAGCCTACTGTATACCAATAATTTAAACATAGTTTCATTCATTTTTTAATTTTAGATGAAGCATTGGACAACAGCACACTTCTATTACCAACTATGTTTTTTTTTTACTTTTTACAATAGCAACCACACGCTAAGTTCCTGTCAATAACAAAGTGACGGTGAAAAAAAACTCTGTTCTGCACTTTTATCTATAAGTATGATTCAAACCGTTCTACAGCCTGTCCTGATAAAGAAAATGTTTATTTGATGCTTTATCTTGTTAAAAGTCTTTCCTTTTCTTCTGATAACTAAGAGGTTTGCTTAAGAGACCCATCTTTAGTTTTCCTTGAGCATTTATTAGACTTATGTGGCTTTCATGAGGAGATGGTGATAAGGGCTCTGTCTGAACAGATTGCCGTTGCTCTCTTTGTTAACGTCTCTAAGCGACTGAACTCTAGGGGACTCTTCTGCTGCACTTGACCGAGGCGCTGTTCATAAACGCTGCTTTAATCATCAAATCTGTTGCATGCTGACAAACTGTGACACTGTGAAATAGGGGCTTTTTGAGTTGTGCCTGCAAAAGATAATGCTTGGCCGTCACTGGAGCACAAACGGACTCACGTGAAACCGAATGCAATGCCAGATCTATCCAGATTTGAATCGCTCATAAGATTCATGTGATTCATCTGAGAGAGTTTAGAGTCACTGACCTCCTGGCACGATGGCTTCAGGTGGCTCTGAAAGATTCATGCACTGTGTGCTGTTTTCACCGGCCAGACAAACAAGCCTCCTGTCTTGAAGATTCAAATCACTGAGCCTCGCAGCAGAACACAAACCTTAATAGCCGTTCTTGTAGTTACATATTAAGCCACATGCAAGGGCACCGTGAAATCAAACCACCTTGAAGTAAGCTGTTATTTTGCTTAAATTGCAACCTGGTACCAAATAGTGACAACAAACCTTGCTTTCATTTGCATATGTAACTGAAGTAGGCACTTTTGGATTTATTGATGTTTGTTGTATAGTGATGGAAATCTGTAATATATCAGTATATTGGATATTAAATTGCGAATGCTCATTTCCACCTGTTTTTAGCTTTGCTGTTATGTAGCACTCATTTAAAGTTACTCTTATCAACACTGTTAGCAGATCTTTGTCTTAAAATCATAATAGAACTATCCAAATGTTTACATTTATTTGTTTTCTTTTTCTTTTTTTTTATGCAACATAGTATAGAAGCAATATAGAAATAATTATCAGTCATCAGCCATAACATATAACAGTAATGCTTTTACAGTAGAAACCTACCGGTGGGCTGTACATTATGTCAGTTTGTAAAATATGCAAATATCACACTGTTTTGAAAGTATTATCACAATACTGAATTAGACCACACACACGTCCATCCTTTCAAGCACATGCCATCTTTCCAAAACCGGCACAGGCCGATAAATGATTTGACTGCAATTTTGATATATTTTTTTTATACTGATATTCACTATTTTATCTGCTTAAAGGTGAAGACCCAACTCTATGCATGTTCTGCAAGACCCCCCTTTCCATTAAACATATTCACTCAGGGACTTGTTTAGCAAGATTTTACCAGAAAAGATTTTAGATTTTTTTATTTTTAATCATATGTTAATTTAACAACAACAACAAAAAAATGAACAAATTTTTGTGTTTGCTTGGTTTTTATTTAGTGTTTATGTAACTCTTGTGTTATCCACACTCCGTTTTTGCCATGAAAATAGCCTTAGATGCTGACATGGCAATAAAAATAAATAACTACTACTAATACTTCACTATTGATCTGTTATTGGTTTCCACAGTATAACCCTCCTGCATCGTGTCCATGTTCATTTGTCAGATTGGTTATGGTCGCTGGTTTGAGTGATTGAATATTTCTCTTTTTTCATGTGTCTTTCAGTAAAAGTTAATGAGGTGAACGAGTGTAAATAGAAGTCTAGCTTTGGTTGTGTCATTAAAACTGTAA
Organism: Sinocyclocheilus anshuiensis; assembly: GCF_001515605.1. Lineage (NCBI taxonomy): Eukaryota > Metazoa > Chordata > Actinopteri > Cypriniformes > Cyprinidae > Sinocyclocheilus > Sinocyclocheilus anshuiensis. The sequence continues at coordinate 1,163,991 of NW_015546098.1, read as the reverse complement.
TGCAGTGGACGTCAGTGTTTTATTGGAGCGTTTAAAGACTCATCAGCAATCTTCTTAGCCATTTGGCACGCAACTTTCTGATGCAATGTCACGTATGCTTCATCTCATTAATGAGTTTTCGCTTGCTCTCCCTCTCACGTTCACTTTTGTCATTGTATAGAGTTAAGTGCGGTTTGAATCATTTTTTCCTGTTTTTACCTTACAATAAGCCCAAAGACTGATATATTAAGATATATCAGTATATATATCTTAATATATGATATATTACTCCATCACGCTGTGCTGTAGTTATTTTATCCCTAACAGGATTATAGATGAACTTGTGGTCATCAATTATTTTTTTGTGTGATTTTTTTTTTTTTCCATAGATGAAGAAAGAAAAGATTCAGCATTTCTTTAAATTTAAAAATGCATTTCAAATCGTTAATAATTATTATTATTATTATTATTTAGTTGGATAGGAAAGGAAAGGAAACAAGAGAGGGTGTGGTTTTGGGACGTCCCAGAAGAAGCATTTTTTTTTGGTCTATAGAGCACATGTTGTACTGTTTCTGCTGTGACTCTGTCTCTGACCTGGACAAATGCTTAATACGTCCCTGAGAAAGCAGCCCTTTTCTTGCACAGTGTTGTGTTTTGTTCATCCAACCATGGGTGAATCTGTGCATGTCCACTTTTCATTCATTATTAGATGAAATTAGACAAATCGAGGACGCTCTGGTGGTGACTTTTACAGCATTACTGCATGTATTACTCAAACAGACATTTTGTAGGTTTATATTTATTAAAAGAATAGGTCAGATTTAGCCCTAATTACATTTGTTCTTTTGTCAAGACTATATGTTATACACCAGTTATATTGAAAATTATGGGTAGTGTCAGCTGGAAAGAAAGGCAACATATACTGTACTGTTTTGTAAAAATATGTTTGTATTTATTAAAGTGGCATTTTATTATATTCCTGCATATAGGATAAAATATAATACACTACCATTCAAAAGTTTGGGATCGTTACGATTTTGTTTTTCTTTAAAAGAAGCCTCTTATGCTCTTAGGGTTGCATTTATTTGATAGAAATGCAGTAAAGCATTAATATAATGACATATTATTACAATTTAAAATAACTTTTCTATTTTATATATTTTAAATTCATTATTGATGTAGTTAAATTTATGTATTATTTTAAATGTGAAAATGATGGCAGTTTTCAGCATCATTACTCAGAAATTATGCTAATAGTCTATGCAGATTTGTTTTTTGTTTTTGTTGTTGTTGTTTTTTATAGGATTCCTTAAATAAGAAGTTAAAAACAACAGCGTTTATTTGAAATAGAAATCTCTTTTAACAAAATGCATTTGCTGTCTATTTTAATAAATTTAATGCATCCTTGCTGAATAAAAGTATAGCATTTCTTAAAAAAAAAAAAAAAAACTTTAATGCTAGTGTATATGAAAATGTGTATATCAGCCCCAACCTGATAAAAATGATCACCAGATGGCAGTGTAGTCAGACTTGGCTATTATTCCTGTACCTTGATTAACTACTTGTTCTGTTTCCCTGTTGATTTAAAATAATTATTCTACAGCAGCAGCTGACCTGATCGGTTTGGGGGTTTTTACACCTTAATTTTCTTTGCTTGTGGTGCTGCAGTTAACCCTTCACGAGCCCTGACAAGCTGCGGTTGTGCAAAGCTTTCTGGTGGAGGTAGCGCTCTGCATCTGAACTCTAGCTTTAACGCTGTTTTGTCCTAGTTCTCCTAGTTATTGTGTGTCTGTGTGTGTGTCTGTGTGTGTCTGTGTCTGTGCGTGTGCGTGTCTGTCTGTGTGTCTGTGTGTGTCTGTGTGTGTGTGTGTGTGTGTGTGTGTATGTGTCTGTGTATGTGTCTGTGTCTGTGTGTGTGTGTGTGTGTCTGTGTCTGTGTGTGTGTGTCTGTGTCTGTGTCTGTGTCTGTGTCTGTGTGTGTGTGTTGAAGGTGGCTATGGCAGAGGAGGCCCACAGAAACCCGGCTGCTCAAATCTCAGTCACCAGAAACGGAGAAGCAGACAAGAGTCACGAGGAAGTGTTTCAGATGGTAAGACATCCTACAGAGAACAAACCTCCCATCATGCACCGCTTCCACTGTTTCTAAACTGCTCTTGTCCTGAACAGAGCTCAACTATCAATGGTGCCATTTGAACACAGAATGTTTGGATATCAATGTTTCCTAAGTATAATGTACAATGACACATAATGACAATGACATTAGGTATTATGACTGCAGCAGTTATGTTCCTAATTATTGATACGAATAGACATACTATTATATTGTTAGTTATTGACTATTGTTACTTAACTATATCAAATCTTATAAAATAAAAACCCATACAGGGATATTTTGTTGGCTTCGTAACTTGAATTATATGATCATTCTGACTGCATTCTAATAGACTTCATCACGCAGTCAATGCTAATGCGGCTCTGATTAAAACAACAATTACGATATTATCGTATCGCACACCCCTAAGTAGTAGTCTTTTTTAACCTTGTGAGGAATTTGTCTTGAGTGTGGACTTTCATCACATTAAACAGAAGAACTAGACACCTTGAATCGCCGGCCATCACTAAAAGTACCTGGTTAAAGCAATGTTTCACACAAATAGTTGTGAATGATGTCTAGCACCTCTTTTAACCCTTGATTATACATGCGTTTGGTGTCGCCAGATGTGTACAATGTGAAACAATGGCGCTAGAATGACACGGCGAGTTGTTTAGCAACAGCCGACCAATCATAAATTAATTAGTGCTTACCTCATTAAATATTCATGAACTTTGTAAAGTCACAGAAACTTTCACACACACGCTGTATTTAGTTTCAGTGTCTGAGGGGAAAAAACTTTTCGAGTCAAGAAGAGACGCTGTAATATGTTTATATGCATTTGTGAGCCTGGAGCACAAAAGCAGTCTCAAGTCGCTGGGGTATATTTGTAGCAATAGCCAAAAATACATTGTATGGGTCAGAATTATAGATTTTTCTTTTATGCCAAAAATCATTAGGATATTAAGTAAAGATCATGTTCCATGAAGATATTTTGTACATTTCCTACCGTAAATATATCAAAACTTAATTTTTGATTAGTAATATGCATTGCTAAGAACTTAATTTGGACAACTTTAAAGATGATTTTCTCAATATTTAGATTTTTTTGCACCCTCAGATTCCAGATTTTCAAATAGTTGTATCTCAGCCAAATATTGTCATATCCTAACAAACCATACATCAATGGAAATATTATTTATTCAGCTTTCAGATGATGTATAAATCTCAATTTCGAAAAATTGACCCTTATGACTGGTTTTGTGCTCCAGGGTCACATTTGTACACTTAAGGTGACTTCAAACGCACACTGCAGTTTTACTTGGCCACGTTTTCACCAATAATATGCCCGTTATGGGTTGTATTGTCAAATTTATGTTATTGACCTCATAAATAATAAGAACATTAACCCTGAGTTTTCAGGGTTTAGATTTAAAACGGATAATATTCCTGGCGCCTAATGTTCCTTAACGCTTTTTTTAAATTAATGATTGACAGCTAAAACTAAGAAGAAAACATAGTACACTGCTTTGTGATATCTTTCATTTTTATTCTTGTTCTCCCTGTTTGATTTCTTTCAAGGATGTGCCACATAATGTCTTCTCTGGACCAATCACATCACACTCCCACAATTCACCTGAAAACTATGCAGTGAATGAGGGAGTGGTCCAAGTGGGGCCGTACACAGGTATAACACTAAGTATGCATTGAACATGACTATCATTTGCTTTTGTCCTTCACACAAACACATGCAATGACTCAGCGTGCTACAGTTGATGCACAAATGAATGTGTTTACATAAGATTACATAGAGATTCGCGGTTTGCTCAGAATCAGTGTTAAAATGTTTATCATTTAAAACACTTCCTTTCATTGTAATAAATGAGATCAGGTTAGAGTGGGTTGTTTTTAGGTTAGTAGTGTTTAGAATATCCTCTCGCTGTCCAGTGCTTCTAATGTGAACCACATTTGTTTGTCTGCGTTTCTCTTTGAGTGTGTTGCAGAGAGAGGGACAATTTGAATTTGAAAAGAAAGGTGTTCCTGGCTCATTACAGAGTTGTCTGTGATCTTTTTTTTCCCTGTCTACTTCCCCTTTCATTATTTCATCCTCGTCTACTATGTGAATTAATTAGGACGGAAACATGGCAACCTGTTATTAGTTTGGTGTAATTGCTGACCACCCCTTTTTATTATTCCTCTATATCTCCCTTTTATTATTCCTCTATATCTCCCTTTTATTATTCCTTTATATCTCCTTCATTCATACTGACAAAAAATGATATCTCAGTATTTTTGGGGTGGATAAGTAAATATGACACTAAAGCCGCCAGTAGGTGGCAGCAAGTCCCTGTCTTAATGAGCGATTCACTGAATCATTCATTCAAAACGATTCATTCAAAACGCCTGATTCATTTAGAAACTAAGCAAGTGACTGTCTTTATGAATGGATCATTGAATCATTTATTCAAACAATTCATTCAAAACGCATGATTCATTTAGAAACTAAGTAGGTGACTCTCTTTATGAATGGATCATTGAATAATTTATTCAAACAATTTGTTCAAAACGCCTGATTCATTTAGAAACTAAGCAAGTGACTGTCTTTATGAATGGATCATTGAATCATTTATTCAAACAATTCATTCAAAACGCCTGATTCATTTAGAAACAAAGCAAGTGCTGTCTTCATGAACGGATCATTGAATCACTGACTCAAATGATTAATTCAAAAACAGATTAATTCAGGAACGAAACACTGCAGTGTTGCTCTGAGACGCACAAATGTTCTGCTCTAACTTTTTCACTGGCGAAACAGAAAAAACACTATTGTGTCTAAAGTGTAACTCACTCAATATTAACTTCATGTTTGTTGAACTGTTATATAAAGTTAATATCACATTTGCGATCGCGCTCATACGCTGATATTCAGGAAAACGGCACTGTTGCTAGTGTGATATTACTCAACTATATCGTATCTTATGAATATTTTGTTGCTTTCATAACTTGAATTACAGGTCATTCTGACTGCTTCATCACGCAGTAAATGCTTTTGGACTCTCAAGACATGTTTCTGTTTGTTTTTTGAGTGGCATACTCCATAATGTCAGCTCGCACATCATTAAAACAACAATTAATATATTATTGTTGATGATAAATATCACACGCCCCTATGTATACCAGTATATTTTGGAGCAAAATTCTGGAGTTTATTTGTTTAAAAATGCAGTAAAAACAATAATATTGTGAAACATTGGTACAAATTTAAATTGTAAATTGTCAAAATTTAAAATGCTATTTATTTCTGTGATGGCAAAGCTTTTTTAGCAGCCATTACTCAAGTTTTCAGTGTCACATGATCATTCAGAAATCGTTGTAATATGCTTAGTTGAGTTTGTTTTAGTTAACCATAACAACACCAGTAACAACCATGTTTTTGATCAGTAGAAACAGATGTGATTTGTCAAACACAGAATTATTTTGGATGTTAATATTGATTGACTTGATTTAGCCAATCATCATCATTTTATCACATCAGATGACGTATTTGAGTCTTGATAGTTTATGCCAGTGCGTCTCAATAAGAGTAGAGGGATGATATTGATATAATGGATGTCATTCTGTCATCAGGTGCTTTGACAGAGCAGCAGACGGCAGGAGCAGTGGTCCTCGCTGATGACATAAAGAGTCCTGCTATAGAGAAGCTGGAGCTGATGAGGAAGTGGAGCGTCAACACATATAAAGTGAGTGATTCCTGTCGTAGTGGTTATGATGATATCTGTGTTCCCTCAAAATGTCTCAAGCATCCATGTGTCAGAAAAGTCTGTTTAGCTTTAACATGCATGTGCAATACTAGTTTAGTCTAGCTTGTGACATTTTTCAGTCATGATCCCTTTGAATATTCTCCCCATCATTTCATGTCTTCTCTATAATATTGCTGTCACAAAAGAGACAGGGTTCTATATATCCTCTGTGCCCCTTTAAATCTTTTGTAGCCCTGTAAATATTTCTTATTTTCAATGTTTTTTCCTCTTTTATTGCCCATTTTGTTAAAAGGGATAGTTCACCCAAAAAATGAAAATTTGCTGTTAATTAACTCACACTCAGGCCATCCAAGAGGTAGGTGACTTTTTTCTTAGTGATTCATAAAATGCAAGTCAGCAGCTGCACTTCTTTGAGAATAAAAAAAGCATATCAGGGAACACAAAATTAATAGCCGTGGCTCCTGATGATATATTGAGGTCTTATGAAGCGAAACGATCAGTCTGTGCAAGAAACAAAAACATTATTTACAACATTATTACCTCTGATCCAGAGCCTCAGGCAAACGGGGAAATATGATTCTTTTCCACGAACTGGTTCTTTCAGACCGTTTGTTTCAGTGAACTGGTTCAAGAACTGGAGCTGAATCAGTTAATTCATCAGAGAATCAGATACGCCGCTATTTCGGCTAATTTCCAGTCGTCTGAAAGTGAGTTTTGATTGAGTAACTTGAAGATCTGTGCTGCTCGAGACACAAACTGATTCAGATGCTTCAGTCTGATGTGATGAACTGATTCAACTAATTCTCTAAAAAGAACCGGTTCAAAAGAATGATTCGTTCACAAAGTGAACCGTTTGCCTGAGGCTCTGGATCAGAGGTAATAATGTTGTAAATAATGTTCAGTTTCTTGCACAGACCGATCATTTCCCTTCATAAGACCTCAAAATATCGTCAGGAGCCATGGCTATTAATTTTGTGTTCCTTGATTTTTTTAATTCTCAAAGACGTACAGCTGCTGACTTACATTTTATGAATCACCAAGGAGCACAGTTTCAGCTAAAGATCTTCTTTACTGTTCTACTGAAGAAGAAAAGGCACCTACATCTTGATTGGGCTGAGGGTGAGTAAACAAACAGCACATTTTCATTTTTGGGTGAACTGTCCCTTTAACACATTTTGTATCTTGTACTGTACCTCTCGCCGCAGTGCACTAAGCAGATTCTGTCAGAGAAGTTAGGACGCGGCTCTCGTACGGTTGATCTGGAGCTGGAGGCTCAGATCGAGGTTCTTCGTGACAACAAACGAAAGTACGAGCATATTATCAAGCTGGCGCAGACGCTTTGCTCTCAGCTGGTGCAGATGCTGCAGACGCAGAGACAGCTGGGCGATGCGTTTGCTGACCTTAGTCTCAAAACACCCGAGCTACATGTAAGTATAAAAACTATATAAAGAACTCTTCTCTGTAATGTTGCATCAGCCAAAGCCTCTTGATTTTAAACGAAATGCTATCAGAGTCCGTTTTTAAAAATGGATATTAAGCATCTTATGTTTTTTTTTTCCCAGTGTAAATTTTAAATGAGGTTATAAAGGATGCACACACATTTTAACAGTGTTTTCACACTTCGTATTAATATTCTGAGAACCAACGATCTCACAAAAATCCTACATATATATATATATATTTTTTTTTTTTTTTAGGTTTTTAATGGCAAAACAATATTGTTAAAAAAAAACAGTACACACTTTCTGGTTGTCAAACTTAGGTCTTCACTATCACTTTTTATCAGTTTAACACATCCTTGCTGAATAAAAGTCTTAATTTCTTTAAAAAAAAGAAAAGAAAGAAAGACTTTACTGACCCCAAACTTTTGAATGGAAGTGTATATTGTTACAAAACATTTCTATTTATTTATTATTTATTTAAATGATGTTATTTTGTTAATCATCAAAGAAAAAAAACTTAAGCAGCAAAAACTGTTTTCAACACTGATAATAAATCAGCATATTATTATGATTTCTGAAGATCATGTGACACTGAAAACTGGCGTAATGATTCTGAAAATACAGCTTTGATCACAGGAATAAATTACAGTTTAACAGATATTCACATAGAAAACAGATATTTTAAATAGTAATAATATTTCACAATTTTAGTGTTTTTTCTGTATTTTTGATCAAATAAATGCAGCCTTGATGAGCAGAAGAGACTTCTTTTAAATCTTACTGATCCCAAACTTTAGAACAGCAGTGTGTACAAAATATCATAATTCTGGCATTGGATTGAATACAGTAATATTTCACTCACAGATATGTCTGCGTAGCATATATGGATTCTCAGCTCTTTCATTGATAAATAATATTGCAATTCTGACACAATAACTGGATGCCTTCCATACAGTATCATTTATTCATGGACTGTTTTGGATACACTTTTGGTATTGATGTTTCCTCCTTGAATACTAAATACTTTATGACTGGACTCTATCCAGAAAGTGCACTGGTCCCTCGGGGAGTAACATTTCATTTGAATTCATTTATTTTCAGACGGGGTAAAGTCTCATTGCAGTATCTATTTCTGGGTTATTTTAGTAGCTGCAAATATACATGCAATCTCTATTTATTGATGTGTTTCAGGAGGAATTCGGCTACAATGCTGAAACCCAAAAACTCCTGGCGAAAAATGGAGAAACTCTATTTGGAGCTATCAACTTCTTCATCTCCAGTGTTAAAACTCTAGTGGATAAAACTATAGAGGACACCTTGATCAACATTAAGCAATATGAAGCAGCAAGGTCTGGATAGATCGTCGCAAGCCACTGTGTACTACTTTTATATTAATGTATTGAGCAAAACAACCCTCATTCTCTAAGATCTGTGCTCTTTCGGTAGGATTGAGTATGACGCGTATCGCACAGATTTAGAGGAGCTCAATCTGGGTCCACGGGATGCCAACACGCTCCCAAAAATCGAGCAGTCTCAGCAACATTTCCAGATCCACCGCGAAAAATACGAAAAGATGCGCATCGACGTCTCGGTCAAACTCAAGTTTCTGGAGGAAAACAAGGTAGGCAAATGTATCTTGTGAAATTCACAACATTTAAATAATCTTGTTTGTCTTTCATACTTTAATCATTTACATAATGCAATGAATTTCTGAAGTTAATATGGTGAAAATCAAACGTCAGTGAATTTTCTCATGTTTTCTGGACTGTCGGCTGTAGCTAGTAACTGGTTATGCGGGTTATTCTGTACCTATAGGGTTAATGTTAGCAAAGTTGGCGACCTAGGCAGTTAAAAAAAAAGAAAAACTCACTGACTGTATGTACATTTAAAATCCTGCACCTTGTAAATGTGATTCTGATGTTCCTGTAATCTTTTAAAATATAGTAACGTGCTCCATCTCTGAAACAACCTTCATTTTTGGCTGATCTAACCCAACCCTCTTGTCTTTCTTGTTTAATATCCTGGAAACAACGTACCGCATTACAGAAGTCAAATATGTAGCGAAGGCCCTTTCAAGTTGACTAAGATGAGCTCTAGCTGATTGAGACTGATCTTTACTGTTGAGATGATGTATAATAAACATAAAAATAGTTGGTTATCACTAAAGTTGTCTAGCCCTTTTTTTCGTTTTAGACCGGTGAAAAAAACATTTTCAAATTAAAAAAAATCGCTACTTCATCGGAATGGTACGAAACGCGCTGACTTTTATGGCAGTCACTATGTGACCACAAAAAAAAATTGTGGACTTGATTCGAAAAGGCTAAATGGTCGTAAAAAAAAAAAAAGTCTCACTTGTGGTCTTCGCGGTCAATAATGAAAGCTCTATTGGAATCTAGTGGCTAAACCATGGAATTTCAGATGTTTTTCTTGGTTACACTTTATTTTAAGGTGTCCTTGTTACAGTGTAATTATACATTTAAGAATAATTAACTACATGTACTTACTATATGGTAAGGGTTACTTGCATGTAATTATGCATAATTAATTGTTATTATAATAGTAAGTACATGTAACATGTAACAAGGACACCTTAAAATAAAATGTTACCTTTTTTTTTTTTTTTACGTCCACCAGATGGAACTAATCTGCCTTCAAAAATTGTATTTTAAAGGCATTGTCTCTATTTTAACATGAAATACTGCCAAAATTTAAAAGTAATAGAAAAATATTCTAAACATATTTTTTTGTGTGTATTATTTTCAATGGGTAAAATCGATCGTAATTATTGCATAAATATTAAATAGTACCATGAAATTCTCTCAAGATACGAAATAAAAAAGAACAAATATTATCGAACACAAATTGATTTCACTGAAAATAAAAATGTTTCAGTTCACTTTTGACTGCGAACAACACAAGTGTGACTCCCAAATGAACTAGACCCCACTGAATTTGCCAGATACATTTTAGGATATAATCAGCAATAAATCCAATACAATAAAATATGCATTTTTTATTTTTGTATGCATTTATTTTATTTATTGAAATAGTTTAATTAATGGTTAAGCTGTGCTTTCAAACCTGCTTTGACATCAGAGATTTATTCAGACCCCCCCCCCCCTCAAGCAAATCATACTAACGTATTTTTAGATGACAGTTTTGGCTATTATCAAGTTACCACAGTTTTATTTCTAGTAACATTAATAACATCTATGTTACCATGGTTCCCCATTTTAGGGGAAGAAGCGTTGTGCTTTATTTCAATTTAAATACAGTATAGTGAATGCCAAATGTGCTACACCTAAAGCTCATAATAAAACTCAGTTAAGTAAATAAATGGAAATGGTTTTTATAATTATTATTAACCTGCCCAATTACATGCCCAAACAAAAAATCTCTTTCATACTGATGTTAGTTATTTTTTCTTTTCAGCCCTGTGATTTATGATTTCCGTCCTCAGGGTTACAGTTTTCATTCCCTTTTCCTCAGGTGAAGGTTTTACACAACCAGCTGATTCTCTTCCATAACGCCATCGCCGCGTACTTCGCAGGCAACCAGCAGCAGCTGGAACAGACCCTGAAACAGTTCCACATCAAGCTAAAGTTACCGGGAGGAGAAACTCCCTCTTGGCTGGAGGAGCACTGATAAAAAGCAAAAATGTCTCGCTATATCACTCCTTTCAGGACACTAAACCTGTCAATAAACGTGTGAGACAGGAACCCGTTTTGATCACAGAAATACTTAGCTCCTCTCTTTGTCCTTGCTGTGTCTGACTTTACACTTGAAGTTTAGTTTCTAAACGAATGCTCTTTCTTTAGTCTGAGAGTTTGCACGCTCTTGCGCAACAGAAACAATCTTGTTTTTGAATCAAGTTACCAGCACTTTAATGGTAGACGAAATACAGTCAGGAAGAAATGAATGTTGTAGAGACTTTAAAGTAGTTATCTGACAAACATGATTTAATCAACCTTGCCTTTTCACCCTGTTTTAGACCTCGCTGGTGTCAGCCTTTCTTTATGTAACCGCACTGTTATATTGGTATCAAATCAAATACATTGGCATAAATGTCCACACTGCCGCCTTAAAGGGCATGTTGATCTGAAAACTTGAAGTTTTGCTATGCTGCGTTTACTGTCACAAGAACTCAACTCAATCTTTGGCTTTTTGTGATAAAGTTTGCTATGCATTTTTAAAGTGCACCTTTTGTAGATCCCATTGAAAGGTGATGAGGCTTCGTTTCTGACTTGATGTGCCTTGCTCTTCGTCAGTGTTGTCAGGAGGTATAATAACAGATGCTCTCATTGCCTTTCTACAGACCACAGAATGGACCGATAAACACAGCCACACATGCATATAGACCAGCAACTTGAAATTACAATCTGTGCTATCTGTTCTTTTGTTTCATTGTTTTTAAGCATTGCACTTCTTCGATAACTAAGCCACTATTTTGTATAAAATGTAAACCAAACTGATTTGACATGAGAGAGCATGTCAGCTGCCTGGGTTGTTCTTTCTCTGTGCATCTTCTCTTTTTTTATTTTATTACTATTTATTTATTTTTTTTGCATGTCAGAGGAAGAAGTACTCTTCTAAATCATTCCCCTCTTATTATTGCTGTAAGTGTCTAATGAGTGCAGCTCTTCAAATACAGTAGTGTATCGTTCGGTCAGATTAGATGATGAGTTAATCACATGCTAACCTGAAAAAGCTTTAAATTCAGGCATTACCATGGGGGAAATAAAAAAACTTCAAAGGAAATGAATGTAGAGCAAATTAATATACAAACAGACAAACAATGGATGCCAAATGGAATGTTCAGATTTACTGAATACAAAGTAATGCAGTTGTTTATTCTTAAAACACCCTCGCAGCTGGTTCTGATCTTTCATTTGATGTACAACTAACTACCTTTTGATTCTCGTGTGATTTTCAGTTCTGTCTTAGCGGCACGCAGACACCAATGCACAGTAAATGTGTGAGAACTGACTGACATGCATACACATGCATGCATTTTTCTTTGGGTATAAAAGAATTTTGCTGTGTGCTTTTTTTGAGGATTTGTTGATTAATGGTGGATTGGGTGTGTAAGAATGTTGAATCATGGGAGACAATAAAAAAAAAAAAAACTTTTCATTCTTAAGTCTTCTTGTGTATAACTCTCTTTTAATTAAAAATGATTAAATCCTTCCAGTGGTAATTATTTATGTTTTTTGTTTCATATTACATCTGGCATTACGGTCAATACTGCATTCTGGCTACAGGGGGCGCTGTTGTCTTTCTTACTAGTTCACCCAGTGTTTTCACTGACTTTATTCAATTAAATTAAATTAAATTTATGCATTTAGCAGACGCTTTTATCCAAAGCGACTTACAGTGCATTCAGGCGATAATTTTTTTTTTTTTTTATCAGTATGAATAAAAAAATATATATATATTTTTTTTTACTTTATAAATGATTCTCGACTTTTTTTGGAATCCAAAGCCCCTATTATTTTGTCCCAGACAATAGGCCTTCATATCTGAGCTGATATGTACTTATGGTGCTTCTGTTGTAATACAAACAAACTCAACATATAATGTCAGCTTAATGTGCATCTTTAGTTTTATGTTAATATAAATAAAATAAAATAATTGTAAAACTTATTTGGGCTTCCCTGGAAGTTTGTGAGGTCTCCTAGTGGGTCCTAGTATTTTATTATTATTATGCAAAACTCATTTAATGATGGCACTGTGAATGTGGAGATGGATTTTAATTACATTTTTTCATAATTATTTTTCTGCAAGGCCTCATTATCACCTTTATGTAACTGGTGAGAAATAATCCTAAAGAAGATCTGCCCATCTCTGCATAACATGCCATCTTACATATTCAATCATTTTATATATTTAATACACTGAAATTGTGTTACTAAACATCTGACGTGTAGAATCTGTATGTATGAAGAAGGGTTTTTTCTTCTTCTTTTTCCCCACAGTTGCTTTTGGGACATTAAGGGATGATTTTCTTTTTTCTGGAACATTTTGTATTTAGAATAGTTAAATATTAGATTAATATATTTACTTATTCACAGGAATGGAAGACCCAAACACAGGAATAGATTAAATTGATTTTTCACATGAAGAAATAGGCCTATGAGAATGCTTGACTCACTTCATTTTGTTTCCCTAAAAAGCAAAATGTATGCAAATCACTAGGAAAAAATGTTAATGGGATTCGAGCTCATACAGTTTTTGAAGACACTAAATACATTTCAGTCAGTGGTTCTAAAATTACCCTCAGATTGCTATTTGTATCTGGACACTGCTCCATCGTCTCCATGGTTGCCAAATAGACCTGCTTATGTTTAATAAACTGTATGACATGTATGTCAATATTAATATTTGCGTTACACTCGCCACAGCCTACGTCACGCTCGATTCACCTGAGCCAGTCACTGCGCATGCGCGGTAGCTCGGCTCTCGGCACCTGCGCATGCGCAGTGCGTCCGCTGGCTGTAACGCTCTGCATCTTTGAGCGTCGCTGCACAGAGTCTGTGAGCCCGACACACACCTACCCTCGGATACATGCACCTGCTGCAACAGGAGAAAAAAAAAGAAGTACATCTTTTCCTCAGCCTGTAAACACGGTAAGTTCTTGAACCCAGTTTGAATTGCATGTTTAGTTCTGTAAATTTCGTTTTGGATTTTACAGTTAATTCAGCTGCTGAATGATTTTGTTTCTTCTTGCAATGACCTGTACTGGACCATATGCGTATGCCATGTATTCCCAGACTGACTAAAAAATAAGTGTATTATTCTCCCTGTGATTCTCGCATGGGCATCACACATTAGGCAAATAGACGTAGGTATGTGTGTGTGTGTGTGTGTGTGTGTGTGTGTGTGTGTGTGTGTGTGTGTGTACCTGGTATTCCCACATTATGGGGACCAAACGAGGATAGTAATAGCAGTATATTTTGACCTTGTGAGGACATTTTTTTTGGTCTCCATGAGGAAAACAGCTTATAAATCATACAGAATTAAGTTTTTTGAGAATCTAAAAATGCCTGTAGTTTTGTGTGAGGGGTAGGGTTAGTGTGAGGAGATAGAACATACAGTTTGTACAGTAGAAAAACCATTACGTCTATCGAATGAACCCATCAAACATGGAAACCCAACATGTGTGTGAGTGAGTGTGAGTGTG
>NW_015546098.1:1132289-1149474 GCF_001515605.1 Sinocyclocheilus anshuiensis | reverse complement strand
AGTGAGTGTGTGTGTGTGTGTGTGTGTGTGTAGTGCAGATTGACAGGTGTATTCATTTATTGATTCTACAGTTTCGGCCATCACTCTCCCTCCTTCTCATTAACACTCGGCTTTAGTTCTGTAGCCTTTAGTGTGATCTCTGTCACGCCACAGGACACGTCCCAAAAGATCACAGTTACTGGAGGAACCTCATGAGTCAGCTCCTCTGTAATCTCAACGTGTTGCTCAGACTTTAATAAGAAAACTATAGCACGGTTCCTGCTCAGAAGCCTTCAGTGCCTCCTTTATTTACCTTTATTGCGCCTGACCATGGTCTGCAAACATTACATCATCTGAAATCTGTCATAAGTCACGGCATTTTTATAAACGTGAATTGACAGCACAACTGTAAAATAGACATTTGAAGGTTCCTGCTGCTGGCTGGCTCTTTATGATGAGCTGTTCCTAGTGCTTTGTCACAGATTGGGATGTGCTTTATTGTAATTCTCTGAAGCCAGCTTCTTTAGGAGCCCATCCCATTTCTCATGGTGAGATGAATTGGAGACCATCCATTCAGGAGCAGTTTTCCCTGAGGGTGAGGTCACCGGGGGTGCGCTTGTCTGTTGTCACATTGCCACGGTAACACACCCTAAAGTAGTGCCTCCAAAGTACTGACTTGATAGATTACCATGGTAACACTATCTTAGCATGACGGTGAATTTGTGGATTGTTGACGGTTCTGACGGTGTAGCTTTTTCCTTCTTTGGTAAATAGTTTGTGACGTCTATCGGTTATTCCTAACTGTACAAGAAATATCACTGTGTGTATTTGTAATCACTAAACACAGACATATTAAAACTCAAATTTCTATTCATAGACAGACAGAACAGTTAATAACAGAAATACAGCATCTGAACAGAAAACAACAGTATACCCGCCTTGCAGTGATGTTATAGCATTATTTATATGGCCTACTAATATACAATATTTAGTATTTTGAATTACCGTAGCTTTCATTTTTTAAGTTTTAGTCATTTGCATTATTTTTTTAAATACATTTATTTAGCTTTAATTAATTTTTTTATTTGAGTTTTAATTATTTTAGTTTCACCTTATTTTATTTCAGTTAGCCGCCAATGCAACATTTCTAAATTTCTACGGTTTTTTTAAGCTTTTTCCTTTTTTGGTAAATAATTGGTGACATTTAATAGTTATTCAAGAAATATCACAGTGTGTATTTGTAATCAATAAACACAGACATATTAAAGCTCAAATTTCTATTCACAGACAGAATTAATAACAATAACAGAAATACAGCATCTGAACAGAAAACACTTATTTTTTATGTTTTCAGTTTTCATTTAAGTTTTATCTCATTTTGTTAAATACATTTATTTAGCTTCAATTTATTTTTATTTGAATTCTAGTAAGTTTAGTTTCATTTTTTTTATTTCAGTTAGTTGCCAATGCAGCATTTCTAATTTCCCAAGCTTTTTACGTTCACATTTGTATCCATATAATGTTTCTTCAGTATTTCAATATTTAGAATTTATTTCATTTCATACCAAAACAGATTTTTAATAGTTTTAGTTTGAATGAACAATAACAACACTGCCGTCATGGTGAACGGTTCTAGTAGTTGTTTTACTTCATCTATCTAATTCTAATGGGCTCTACAGGGACTAAATTCACCAGCAAGCATCTGGCTCTTTCCTTTGCACACATATAAACTTCAGCATCCCCTCCCACCTGCTGTCACCATAGCAACCAAAGTGCGTCCTGCCATCGACCCCACTGTCTGATTCACGTCCCTGTATAAAATGATCAGAAATCCAGTATGTTGTTCTATTGCACAGCCGCTCGATATTAAATGTGAATGTAATTTTGCTACATATCAAGATGCATTAGAATTGTTTTGGTATTCCGGGAGGTTGGATTACACCAGTGTGCTTTTATTCCAACTCTCTTTGTTTGCACATGAGGCTTTTTATGTTTTATTGCGGTCATTTCACTGTCTACTATTACTAGCTGTTCCTATGGGGACTAAACCATTTGGTGGAGTTTGCAGTGACTTGTGAGAGACAGAAAATCTTATCTGTTTGTGGTCGAGAACACGTGTATTGGCTGTTAGCGGTGAGTGACTGTGATATGAGCATGTTTGTGTGTGTTTTGCTAGTCCTCACATTAGGTCCATGTGTGAGAGACTGCAAACTATACACTCATTCAGTTCACATTAAAGCGAAGCATCTGAAGAACTAGTATAAATGCCCACAGCTCAACATGCAGCATTAGTGATTGACAGCGAGGAGCTTTTTCATTAGTGCAGTTTCCCAGTCAGTGCACTTTTCAAGCGTTCCCAAGTGGACAGGATGATCCTCATGGCTCAAATATCCCTCATGGGTTTCACAGAAATTCCCTTGAAGGACACATTAAAGGTTCCTTCTCATATCAGATTTGTTCTGACTGATGCTTTAGTGTGTGATGTACAGAAATGGTTGTACTTTGTGAATTAGATCATTCTGGAACTTTGCATCTTTGAGCATTAGTTTGTCTTCTAGGAATTCTTGAAGATTTCCCTGAGTTCTGTTTGATTATGTACAGTGTAGTTGTTAGGTGGTCTTTGTTGCTGCTTTATTTGTGATCAATAGAGATCGCTAGGCTTTGAGAAGCAAGCTTTCTAATGCTGGATACTCACCGGCTCCCAGCAGCACTGCTTCTGTTAAAACATCGGTCTTTACATTTAGAAAAATCCTATATACATTTATAAATTATAATATTATGTGACTGGATGCCCTATTTTTGATGATTTTATTAATTTGAAGTTCTCTCAAATGCATGTCCAGATGTGTTTCTTATCTGATTTCCTCTTCATCTCTTCATTATAATATCTTCCTCTCAATCTGTATTTGGGTCAAGCCTCACCCTGCCCCCCAGCTGTGGTTAAATTTGATAAGGAGAAGATTAATCAGAGCCGCCATGGAGAAATCAGACACTATCACACTAAGAAAAAACATTTAACTTGTTACATTAGAAGAAAAAAAATCACCTATAGAATCAGACCAAGAGAGGTTTATAAAATTAAAGATGCACTGCATTTTGAGCTCAACATTTCATATTATGCTGCCAGTGTTTATGTGGTTTTGTGCATAGTGTGCATATCATCAGTACAAAATCACAACTATATTACAATTCCATACTCAAACGTACATTGTCATCACAGTGTATTCACAAAGTATATATTTTAATGTGTATGCAAAATCATTTCTTGATTTTTCAAAGATGTTTCTCACAATGTTTGTATGTGCCAGAAATATGTACAATATAGATTTCATTAAATGTTAAAGGAATAGTTCACCCAAAAATGAAAATTTGCTGGCCATCTAAGATCAGGATGAGTTTGTTCTTCATCAGGTTTGGAGGAATGTAGCGTTGCATCAGTGTCTCAGCAATGGATGCTCTGCAGTGAATGGGTGCCGTCAGAATGAGAGTCCAAACAGCTGATAAAAACATCACAATAATCCACAAGTAATCCACAGCACTCCAGTCCATCAGTTAACATCTGGAGAAGACAAAAGCTGAAACAAATCCAGCATTAAGATGTTTTTAACTTCAAATTGTTGCTTCCGGCTGAAATACAAGTCCATAATCCATAATAGATATCTACGATATCAATAGCTATCCATATTATCCATGACGACTACTTTCGAATTATTATGGTGTTTTTATCAGCTCTCATTCTGACGGCACCCATTCACTGCAGAGCATCCATTGCTGAGACACTGATGCAATGCTACATTTCTCCAAACCTGATGAAGAAACAAACTCACCTGCATCTTGGATGGCCTGAGGATGAGAACATTTCCAGACATTTTTCATTTTTGAGTGAACTATTCCTTCATTACATATAAACTATAAGTTTTCATTACAAATTTGAAATACACAATAATAACTGGAAATGGGGCTTCTATAAAGTACGTTAAAGCTATATTTATAAACAGTTTTCCTGGAATACAATACAATGTAAAACTTATTCACTTACTGATGCTTCCAGAATTGATTGCTAAATGCCTGCCGGTTGTACACTGTAACATTAAGTTATATTTATCAGCACAATTTGCAACAATAACATTCCATTTTATGTAACGTCTGCTTTTAGAGTAGTAGATAATTGTGGCCTCAGTTACTGACTAGTAGAATAGTTTGATGGTGATAATGGCCTCACTAATGTTTTACTCATACACAATTTATAGAATATAATGGCCTGAAGATACAGTATGCAGGAACTTAAAGAGAGCTTGATCTGTATCACTCTACAGATGATGATTCCCCTTTAATTAGCCTTTCTAAATCATCATCATCAAGCAGCATCACACTTGACATTACATGAATGTTTGATACAGAAACGGCCTCAAGATTTGCACAGCAGATGACGTCAGCATGTCTGGGTCTTAAACAAAACCTGCGGCTTCTATCAGTGTTCTTTATGAAAGCAGCTTAATCTTCTCAAGACCCTGTGGATGTTTGGACTTTGATAAATGGCTGGCATACAGAGACACACTTGCACCAAATGCTGAATCCAAAGCACAAGCACCATTAAGACTTGAATCTGCTCAAGTATTTATTAATCTCTCAAAGGGTCTTTGTTTTGGTTCTGTTCATTGCACCCAGATATTCCTCTGAAGGAACAGTATTAGATATCCGGTGTGTGGGTTATTGCCTCGGGCCTCATTTACCAGACGTACTGGAAATCAATCTACGAGAAGAGCGTTTCAAACCTCGGTGTCAGTTCCATCAGGTAACAGTGTGGCAAGACTGTCTGAAGAGTTGTAGTTGGATAGAAGATGATTGTCTGTGTTTCTGTTAGACGGACCCAAAGGCAAGCAGGTCTACTGTAATGTTCAGTGTTGGGGGTAACGCATTACAAGTAACGCGAGTTACGTAATCAGATTACTTTTTTCAAGTAACTAGCAAAGTAACGCATTACTTTTTAATTTAGAAGAGAATCTCTGAGTTACTTTTTCAAATAAGTAACGCAATACTTTCCCTTCAGCCTGAGGCTTATTCATTTCACTTTTGCTGTGAAAGGGCTTTGATATTTGCCAAAGATATAACTTTTTTATTTTAAAAACAAACAAGCAAGCCCTGTCCAGATTTAACAAGTAACGCAAAAGTAACGCAACGCATTACCTTCCATAAAAAGTAACTAAGTACCGTAATTAGTTACTTTTTTATGGAGTAACGCAATATTGTAATGCATTACTTTTAAAAGTAACTTTCCCCAACACTGTTTATGTTAGATGAAAATGAATACACTTTTGTATCTTCTGCTGCCTCTGAGTGTCTTCTGAAGAATTGCTGCCGGATCATCTTTCAGTTTCACAGTTGCTTACTTCACTTCAGTGTGTGTGTGTGTGTGTGTGTGTGTGTGTGTGTGAGAGTGTGTGAGTTGAGTGAGTGTGTGAGTGTGTGTGTGAGAGTGTGTGAGTGTGTGAGAGAGTGTGTGAGTGTGTGTGTGAGAGAGTGTGTGTTTGTTTGTTTATTAACACACTGTCCCATTCTTTCCAAATGTGCTCATAAATCCATCAAGTATACTTAAAAATGTCTGTAGCAATCAGATTTGTGACGAGGTCGATTTTAAATCATAGTCCAGAGACTTAGCTGCAAAAACAACAGCCTCTCTTTTTATCAGTAAAATAAAGTATTCTACTGTCTACATCATGTAATGCATCATGGCATTATTCATGTATTTAAAAATAATCCAACATACTGTAGAAACATGGACATGCTTCATTGTTTCAACAGTTTTAAAAGAAATTGTATTTGTGACAGCACCTTTGGAAAATCACTCCAATATGAGGTAAAAAAAATCAGGATTTGCAGCAGGCAGAAAAATATCAAATGATTGTGTGTAACAAAGAACAAAAGAACATGTGAATCACAATACAGAAAGGGGCCAGTAATTAAAACCATTAGGATTTAAGACCTTGTTTTTTGTACTTGTTGATGCATGAAAGTTTTGTTGTGTGGACTTTGAATGGATGGACAAAAATGATGAGAGAATATAAAACATTTCTTAATTTCTGTTCAAGATGAATAGTAGTCTAATGGTTTTGGAATGACATGAGGATGAGTAAATGACAGAATTTGTATTTTTGGGTGAACTATCCCTTTGTTCATTCATTTCATAAACAGTTATGTTTCCTTCATCCACATTTTCTCACGAGTGACCAATTGGATGTCTAGTGTGAATCTAAGTCATATTATTATAGTGTCAGATTTATCTTAAAAGGATCGTGTTATTTTAATATGCCCTCAAATGTGTTTCTAGCATATTACGTTTATAATCGTGGACAGATCTGGTGTGTTGCTGTGTGCTGTTACTGACATTGCAGCAAAGACACCACCCTTCACTCTCTTTTCCAGCCAACACAGTGCATGGACATTTAGGATCTGTACACACACACACACACACACACACATACAGTATATATATATATATATATATATATATATACACATCCTTGCTGAATAAAAGTTTTAATTTCTTTCAAAAAACGAAAGAATAAAAATGTACTGACCCCAAACTTTTGAACTGTAGTGTATATTTTTAGAAAAGATTTATATTTAAAATAAATGCTCTTATTTTTAACTTTTTATTAATCAAAGAATCCTGAAAAAAGCATCACAGGTTCCAAAACAATATTAAGCAGCGCAACAGTCTCCAACATTGATAATAAATCAGCATATTAGAATGATTTCTGAAGATCATGTGACACTGAAGACTGGAGCAATGATGCTGAAAATACAGCTTTGCATCACAGGAATAAATCAGATTTTAATGTATATTTAAAAAAAACAACGTTATTTTACATCATAATAATATTTCACAATATTACATTTTTTCCTGTATTTTTGATCAAATAAATGCAGCCTCGATGAGCAGAAGAAACTCCTGTAAAAACATTAAAAACTGTTCTGATCCCAAACTTTTGACCGGTAGTGTATATGTTCCAATTATTTGACAAAACCATGTTAAAACACCATATAGCATAACTCTTCTGAAGAAGATGACTTTAAAAGGAAAAATACACCTACTTTTACATATGAATAAATTATGCATAGTAGCTTGTGCCAAACTCGGAAACAGAGTCTTCCTGTGACGTCAGTTGTCTTTTAATAAGTAAAAACCTAGAGGATCGAATGAGAGCCTGATGCAGTATGATGAGCTCTGGTTTTCAGCACTTGGTGTCTTGTGTTATCTGTTTCTAGAACATCTTTTCACCACAGTTAACTTTGTCAGTAAAAACTAACCTAACATCTTCTGCATTGATCGATCCCAGCATTAACAAATAGCAATGTTACAATGTTACCACTACAGTGTTTTTGCTTTTTCCCTGAAATGATACTTTTATGACCCCTTAGCCTCTCTGTGAACTACACAGGTTACATAACACAATGCTGTGGCGGCAGTACATCACTCCTGACAGCAGCACATAAGATGAAACTCAGTTCCATTCACTGCAGTCTCTGCTTTCTCAGTGTCTGTGATACTAACACACCTGAGCCGTATGATATGTGCAGACCAATGCAAGCTGCTCACCAGGGTCTTGTACGTTATACATGATCAAAATAATAGAAAATAAGCAATATCTGTTTTGTTTTTTACAGATCTGCTTGTATATCTTTGCACATTTTTTTGTGTGAAGTAGCTGCTTTTTTTGAGAACTGGTTGTTGGCTGGTCTCCATGACAACCTCACTTTACTTTGATGTCAGCTGCTTTGCATATTCAAATAACAGATGCGGCACGACTGAATCACCAGTATGAAAATATTCTAATTATGTAATTCTGCATTGAATGGCTAATACGTTCACCAATATGAATTTATAGTAGCATAAAATGAGTTACCAGCAGATAGACAAGAACAGTGTTTAGATCGTTTACTCCTTGAGCAGCGTTCTTGATTACCATGTTTGACACTTTTTAGCTACATTGTATAGGTGCATTCAGTAGTATTTTAGCTGGTGTTAGCATGCGTGGAGTCCAGCTAGAGCAAGACGAGCATTTGTGGTTAAAAAGAATATAAATGTTTATTTTTTTTAGAAAATGAGTGATGGTTTCTCTAGATAAGAGCCTTATTCCTCGGCTGGGATCGTGTAGAGCTCTTTGAAGCTGCAATTTGTACCTTCAACCCATTGGACCCCATTGAAGTCCATTATATGGAGAAAAATCCTGGAATGTTTTCTACAAAAACCTTAAATACTTTGCGGCTGAAGACGTCTTGGATGACATGGGTATTCTGTAAGTGAACTACTCCTTTAATGTAGCCACGTGTTATGTAACTACAGTGTGTTATGTAAGTAAAGTTATTTGATGATGAGTGCTGCCATGAGAAGTACAAATCCCTTGAAAGTTCCCTGTGTGAGTTTTCATTAGTGAAGATTTGGTTCGTCTGTCAAGATCATTTTTACACATAGCAGGCTGGCCCCAGTGAACAATAGCATTTCCTACTGGGGCCTTTCCTTAAGTGTACAACCACATCTCTTTTGATGTCTGTTACTTTCTCATTTCCTCTGTTTGTAGGTTCCAAGTTCCTTCGCCTGACTGCACCACAGTAATTTTAATTTTGTATATGTGTGTGTGTTTTGTCCCTCTTGCAGTCTCAAGGGTTTGACCTCTGACCACACCGCGGTGGGCAAAAGCTTGGAAGCAACAGCACGGCATCATGGGACTAGGTAGAAGAAGTGAAGACAAAATATTTGAGAATGTCAAGACATTGGCTTAAGGGGGCTGCGAAACACCCGTGTCCATCGTTCCTCATTATTGTCAGAGCAGACAGTTTTGTGACAACATTCAGTTCTAAATCCTTTGCACTAAATTCTAATTAAGAATGAACGCCGCGCATATTCGGCTAGAGGAAAGACTCATTATTTACCCGGCTGTTAGTTGTGTTAGCGACTATGAGTGAGAGAGACCTTGGGACTCCAACAGACACCACCTAGAGGCTGTCCCGAATTGTTAGGAGTTGTATAAATTTCCCCTCACATCCTGGTCCTCCAGGACTGGTGTCATTGCTAATGTAATGCTTGTCATGGCAAGCATGACAGCTGCGGAGGAGTCGGCAAGTGACTGTACCACACCAATAGTAAAACCGCTGCCATTTAAACCCTCTACAACCTCCACAAATGACCCTAGTCATGGACATGACAGCACTTCTTGCCCTCCACCACCGCCTCCGCCTCCTCCACCTCCACCCCAGGCTCAACCGCATGCTTCACGCAAGAAACGACGGGTGCGGAGCTTCTTCTGGAAAACCATTCCAGAAGAGAAGGTTCGGGGAAAACCCAACATTTGGACTCTAGCAGTGAGACAGCAGCAGTATCAGATAGACGTGAGGACAGTGGAGGAGCTCTTTGGCCAGCAAGAGGAGGTTCGAACCCAGACAAGCAGTGGACATCCTCGTCCTGGGAGATCCAGAGGTTCATTTAAGGAGAGCAAGGATCAGGTAGGAATATCTGCAGCTTGTTAGACAGTGTCATTTATTTTGTCTCTACACGGGAGGCGTATGTTTTGCACTCCCAGCAGTCTTGAAACTTCCTATTTCAGTCGAATTGATTTTTATCAATGACTGAATAGAATAACCTGTGTTAAGATCTCCCCAGGCTCGTTAGAAATACATGCCTCTACCTACGTTTCTGCAAAATCTCAAAAAACGTACCTTATACGTACGAATGGCTGTAGTTTCCAGTTGAAATGAACACTGGAGGCAGTAAAACTCTGACAGCTTTTATTCCTTTTTGTTTGTTTTATTTGACAACATTTAAAACATAATACAAAAAAGCCCATAAAGGCTTATTCATACACATTTCAAAACTGTCGAGGATAATATACACAAAAAAGCCCTAGGCTTATTTCCATTGTGGTCCTCAACAGTGGACGAAGAAATCATAAATGGAGTGCAATCAACATCCAAACTCACCAAACAAAATTCTATAAATCAATCATAAAAATGCCATTTTTTAACTTCCCTTCTAAAAATACTTTGAATTTGTATCTGTTTAATACACCCAGGCAAATTATTCCAAGCAAAAAGAATTTCACACAAAGCATGATTTACAGGGCCAGAGTTTCGATCAAGAAAGCCTCATTTTCGCACAATTCCTTGCACTTCATCACTTAAGCACAATTGTAACATGGTGTGAGATTTGAAAACTGATACTTTTGAACGTTGACGTCACCGTAGGTTTGCTCTGTAGCTCACGTGATACTATGTTTCACGCCGGTACAAATCCCGTGAAACTACGGTTCAACAAAACAGCTCAAGGCTGCGTAAAAGGAAGTTAAAATAGCACGGTTGCATCAGCGAATGCATTTTGCCAGTTTAGGGTTGGGTTCGGTGTAGGGGGAATGTTAGGATAGAGCATTAACCTTTAAGCGACAATCACTGAACATTTGAATTCTGAACCGCCACAACAACTGAACCAACCTAATAAAAATGCTGCAATTCATGCCTGTAACGTGCATTTTAGTGCCACTCACGTGACATTTCACTTTGAAACTGCCACGAAACGCACTATAAATTACATATTATGAGTGTTACAGAAACCCAATGCTACCAGATATTAGGGATGCACCAAATGTGGAAAGATAAGTCAGTACTGATAACCAGTAATTGCTTATATATCAATATTGGCCAATATTAGATATAAATATACATTTTGTAAAATTGAACCTTAAAATTTCAGATGTCTATGTGCTTGAAATGGCAAATGTTGGCCTGCTATGAACCACTGGTGTAAAGAATGATACATGCCTGTGGACAAATTTATTATATAAAAGCACAATGATAAGTATAGCTTTCTCAGAGCCAGCAAAAATAAAGAAGCATGACATTGATTAAAAAAAAAAAACATGTGGCCCCATGACCAGTTACCTGGAATTTACTGGCTTAATTTTTCTTTTACCTATGATCCGATATGGATTTGACCATCAATAAATCATGCATCTCTACCAGATACCCAGGTTTGAGATTCTCTTTGCGTTTTCTCTGCCTTCTGAAGAGCTTCAGCTCTGTGGCCTTTGGAAGTCAGTGCAATTTAATCCAGTTAATCTGTCAAAAAGGATATTTAGGAAAATGACGTGTTGAACATTTGCAGTGTGCACTGTATAATCACTTGTAGACTTGGGTCACTGATTATTTAAGATCTGAGAAACAAATCCCATAATCAACACTTACAGAACATCAGTACTGATATGCATCTTCTAAACTGAGTTATACTGTACCTCTCCCAAAAATGAATGCTGTACTTTACATCACTGAACTATTTGCATTGTTTATAATTCAGCAAAGATTGCTTTCCATTTTGAAATCGACTATATTAAGTTACAGTGGAACATCTTTATATTCAACACGATTTTATTAGTAATTGTTGGTATTCGTGCATACATGCATTTTTGTAAGTTTGCACAGACACTGAAACGTTTGTTTTTTTAAATGTATTTAGAACATATTTAACTATGTAAAAATTGAAGTTGAAAGCAACTTCAGAGATCAATTCACATCAATATTTATGAATCCTTTTAGGTGCATAGAATGAATATCTATAAGATTAAAAGAATTGCATCATATTTTTAATGAGTTTACCTGATTTGGTATTATAACAGTTTAATACAGTTTATATCCCAGTGTAAACATTATGTACAAATCCTTACAAAAAGTCATTAAATCAAGATTTGGATGGTTATTTTGTATGATATGATGTATTTTTGTATGCTAACAATTGCCTATAATGTATGCATTTCCTATCATGTATGAACATGTTTTATACTAGCTTATAAGAAAGATTATTAGGTGTGTGCAACTCTGTTTTCCACCTCCACATAAGACAAACATGTCCCTATTACCCAAAACATATGCTCCTGTGAGCTTGCCGATTTGTGTCTAAGCGACCAGCTGTGTTTTTGTGTTGTTTTGTGTGGTTGACGCTGGTCTGAGTAGCTTTGTAATTATCCACGAAGGCACGGAGCGTGCCCGCGCAGATCTAATGAAGCTTTTGTGGAGTGGGGAGCGTGTGTGTGTGATCTCGTTTGTAATTTCAGACACCACCCAGCTACTCCTTTGAGTTTCTGATGCATCACAAATTACACGTATCACACACAGCTCGTGTAAATGTGTGTCAGAGAGAGAGTGACAGATTGTGTGTCTGTTTAGTTGCCACTAAAATGACTGTGTCATGTTAGTTAGTTTAAGATCTCAATGAGTCACTACAGAGGGTTTCCTAATGCTGATATGGTGTTAATGAGAAAAAACAAGGACAGCATTTAAAGGGATAGTTCACCCAAAAATGAAAATTCTGTCATCAGTTACTCACCTTCATGTTGTTTCAAACCCAAAAGACTTTTTCTTTCATCTTCGAAACTTCGAGAGATTTCTGTCCCTTCATGGAAAGTCCATTACACCAAAACTCTGATGCTTCAAAACATTGTAAAAGTAATCCATATGAATGTAGAAGTTTAATCCAAGTCTTCTGAAGAAACACAATTGTTTTGTATGATGAACCGATTTAATTTAGGCTTTTATTCTTAAATAAACATTGCTCAAACATGCTTGCTTGATGCATGAGAGCCAGTGAGGTTTGTTCTTATGCATCAAGCAAACACAGTTGATCTATAATTTAAAGTGTGAACATTTTGGCTTTCAGTGGAGGGACAGAAATTTCTCAGGGTTTATTACAAAAATCGTCATTGCATTTTGAATATGGACGAAAGTTTAACGGATTGAATGAATTTTCATTTTTTGGTGAACTAGCCCTTTAAGATTGATTTCAAATAAAAATTCATAACATTTCTAGAAACTAGAACGATATTCGTTCCTGTTGCATTCCTTCATTAAATTTAGTTGCATTGATGCGCAGCAAATTTGTAAAGCACTTTATATTAACGAGTAGCAGGGCTACACGACTTTGTTTTATTATTAAGTTTAGTGATACAGTTTTAATTTAGTGTGCCCTTAATAGTAAACTGTCTATTTTTTGGACCTAATTACCACACTATTTAAAATAAATAAATAATAGTAATATAAATAATAATAATAAGTGGTTCACTTTCATGTTGCATGGTCCAGTTACTCTCAAGGCTTTTATTTTTGCATTAATAGTTTACATTCAAATAATAGTTTAAATTTAAATATGCTCCTCCTCATATAAATCTGTAGAAATGCTGGCATCTATTTTTGCCTTTCGGTTTGTATGGTAACAAAAGCCAAAGCCAAGAATGTTTGGAAAAGCAACAAAGTGAACATGGAGCGGTTCGTGTTCATAATGCACACCACAAAATAAACTATAAGATACTGAAAACACTATTTTAGAGTGTCACTGATTGGTTACACTTTATTTTAAGGTGTCCCTGTTACAGTGTAATTATACCTTTAAGTACTTAGTAATATTAATTAACTTACTATAGAACAATGTACTTATTATAAAGTTAGGGTTAGGTTTAGGGTTAGTTACATGTAATTATGCATATGTAACATGTAACAAGGACACTGTATAATAAGTAAAAAGTGTCACCTAGTAATTTTGCAACATCAAAGATAGCAGATTTATTTATTTGGAAGTTGCATTCAAATCAGCGTGCCTCAAAAACCTGAAAGGCAAAAATTTGAATGGGAATTACACGTCTGCTCAGAACACACACAGTCTGTGCTTTGTGTATCTTTCCATCCGTTTTAATCACCATCTCTATTCCTCTGTTCTCCCAGATCAGCATCTTGGACTCCAAGAGAGGAATGAACATTGGGATCTTCCTCAAACAGTTCAAGAAGTAAGTTAATCAGCGTCATCATGTGTAAAAACCTGCGTGTACTTGAGCTCCAGCACAGAAATAGGATCTGGCGGTCAAGGGAAATCCGATGCTCTTGTGTAAAGATCAATAGCTTTCAGGTTCTGATTGATGCTTGCAAGTTCACATGAGGATGCCGTCTGCATTCACTGCGACGAGTACTAGATTTTGTTTATTTTTGAACAGGTTTTTCCACATCCTCAAAGACAGCAGCACTGTAAACGATTATGCAAAAAGACAATGCTTTCTTCTGTGATCAGTTAGTTATCTAGAGACATATTCATTTTGTGTTTTATGAAGAGAAGTAATCACCAAAACATGTTAGAAAACAGCTCAAATGTACTCAATGCAGATTTCCAGGGAGGACAGTATACAGTATGTGCTCACTTTTGGCAATCAGTCAGTAGTTAAATGGTTAAAAATCATTGTGTTTTGCTTGCACGGGATTTTTTGTGTGCCGTTGAACACAAAAGAAGGCATTTTGAAGAAGTTGGTAATCAAACAGTTCTTCAAATATCTATATTACTACTACAGCGTATGTAAAATGCAGGATAAGATCATTTTTCCATAATATGTCACTAAATATCATCTCAGTCAGCAATTTGAGGTTAAGTGAGTTTTTTTCATCACTAGATAATAGGCTGAGGTACTAGGACTGAGTGTTATTTTAGTATTATTTAAATACTGTTTTAGTATTTATTAACATTTTGAATTAATTTTTCATTTAGTCTTTTTAGTCATTTTGTTAAGTATTGCACTTATTTTTATTAGTTTTTTTAATATTTCTATTTAGATTACATTTTTATATGTCTTTAAATTTTAGTAATTTTAGTACTTGTTTTATTATGATGAGTAATGAGTCGTGAGATGAACATTGTGCTTCGGGCTACTGAAGATAAGAACATACTAAGTTCTCATGTTTACATCATATTTTTGAAGACTTGACATTTAATCAGGAGTAATAATTGTCTTTTTTTTTCAGCGAAGCAGGCAAAAGTGCGGACCGATAAACAGTAGAGTGAACTTTTAGCAGGATTTGATTCTTGTCGAGTGCAAATAGTGATCTTTGAATTTATTTTATGTTGGATATCAAATGTTTAGTAATGGGGATTTGTGGACACCATAATTCATATAAATTTGTATAGTCACAATTCCTAGCTTATTGCTATTGTGACATACCTTCATTAAAAATACAGACTTGTATATAGTTTTTAGAGCCAGTGTTGATGGTATGCAGTGTAATATACCCCTTACCTTATGCTTAATTTGATGTACTGTAAGTACATAGTAATTTGTCCAATATTGTGAAGGTACAGGTTTCTCTGGATCATACACTGAAGTGTCCTACAAAGGGTTAATCTCATGCACTGACCAGTTGCATGGCTGAAGCAGAGCCAGAACTGAATCGTCTGTTTTGTACATGTGTTTTTCTCCCTCAGATCCAATCATGCAATAGTAGAAGACATTCGTCTGGGCAACAGTAAGCAATATGGAGCAGAACCGCTGAAAGAACTGCTCAAACTTCTACCAGAAGCACAGGAGGTGAGACTTATCTTACATGTACACTGTATTTGTGTATGGCCCCATTTCTGGTGAATGGCAGCTGCTAATAACATCACAAATGTACAGCAAAACATACAGGAGTAAACAAGATACAATGTGTGTTATAAACACATTTGACACATTTGCTGGCAGTCAGCGATGCATACAGTATAGCCACATCGCATTTGTAGTGTATTTGCTGCATTAATGCATCCTAATGTGTCCCAAACAACATTAAAAGACAACTCCTGTAACAAATAATCATTACACCGAAACAAGGTTTTGATATCAGCATGCAGTGACATACTGATGTATTAAGTGACGTATATGTAGTTACAAAATCAGAGCCTCCTCTCAATAAAATGCAATCACAAGCGGTTGCTGGAGACGCATTGCTGATGCCAGTGAGTGTTATTTTAGTATTATTTGTATACTATTTTAGTATTAACATTTTGAGCAGTATCAACATTCAGTTTTCAATTTTTTTAACAGTTTTTATTAACTTTTTTTTAAAAAACAGAACAATATACACATAACATTTAATTAAAATCTTAATACTTAAAAAAAATTAAAAAAGGATAAATAAATAACCATACAAAATGGAAAAAACAAAGACAGCTTGCATAATATATATATATTTTTTTAACTTTCAGTTTTCGTTTTAAATTCAGTTTAAGTTTTAGTAATTTTGTTAAGTACTTTTGTCATTTCTATTTATTTATTTTTTTTAATTATTCCTATTTAGCTTTAATTAATTTTTGTATCTCTTTATATTTTAGTCATTTTACTACTTATTTATTTTATTAGTAACTTATCTAATTTCAAATAGTAGCCAAGGCAACATTTCTAATGGTTGCTTATTTTTTTATATTTACTTATATTTATAATTTATTGTATTTCAGCTTTACTTCAATTAACAAAAATTATTTTTAAGTATGATTTTTGAGTTTTAGGTTTAGTTAACAACAGTGTTAGGGCCAATGGACACTTTATAAGGAATGTGTACTAGACATGTTTAGTATATTAAATGTATTTTATTATTATTATTATTAATTTATTTATTTTTGTTAACTAGAGCCTGTACTTGGCACTATCTGTAATCTTTAATCAGATGAATGGGTCTATGTTGAGGTATAAATTAGGGAGGCACCAATTTTAATATTTCTGGCTAATAATTATGTGTGTTATATACAAGAATTGATAAATGGCAGAAATTTAAATTTATACTATGCATACTATTTTCATCACAACATAATAAATGGACATTAAGTTTGCTAAAGATTGTTATTAATTATTATTAAATTATTAGTGCTTTAAAGATTAACATTAAGTGTTAGATGACAGCAAAGGTAATATCTATTATAATAAAGGATCTACAATAAATCTACCAATAAATCATTAGGTGAAGAGATTGCGGGAATTCAAAGGAGACCCAAATAAGCTGACTCTGGTCGATTCCTTCATGTTCCTGCTGATTCAAGTGCCATGGTGAGATCTCTCTTATGAATGAAATACAAAACACCTAACAACACACACAAAAGGCAAGTCAGTTATGATCGTCTGTTCACTTTTACAGCTATGAAGTGCGTATTGAGGCTATGGTACTTCAGGAAGAGTTCCTCCCGTCCTGTGCGGTCATGAATCATGAGATTAACATCGTGCATCGTGCTACTGAAGGTAACGACATTCTGATGTTTATGTCATGTTTTGGAGGAATTTTTTACTTTCATCTGGAGTAATGTATGTGAGCCTGCAGCACAAAAGCAGTGTTAAGTCGCTGGGGTATATTTGTAGCAATAGCCAACAATACATTGTATGGGTCAAAA
>NW_015546098.1:1103710-1132193 GCF_001515605.1 Sinocyclocheilus anshuiensis | reverse complement strand
TATTTAGATTTTTTTGCACCCTCAGATTCCAGATTTTCAAATAGTTGTATCTCGACCAAATATTGTCATATCCTAACAAACCATACATCAGTGGAAAGATTATTTATTCAGCTTTCAGATGATGTATAAATCTCAATTCCAAAAAAATGACCCTTATGACTGGTTTTGTGCTCCAGGGTCACAAATGTAATTTTTTCAGCTAAGCATGCAAAACACTTTGAGGGGTCATGCATGCTTTTTATTTTGACCTCTGTGGACCATTGCTCGTTCTCACCCATGTAATTTAATGCACTATTCCACCACTGTCAAATGTGGACCGATAAACAGTAAAGAGAACTTTTTAGCAGGATTCGATTCGTGCATTTTGCCGAGTCATTTTTTTGTCACTCAGCTGTGCCTGTATTAGAAACCAATGGCTCATGACCTTTCTACTCCTCAGCAGCGCTGAAATGTAAAAATATGGCACTCCATTAATGCTGGGAGCCTTTAGCAAAACTCAAATTGAGTTTTATTAATCTTGCATGAACTAATTCTAACAGTCGTCATGCCGTCAGCACTTTTTTCTAACTTAAATGCGGATTCGATTCCTTTAAATGTCTTTAGACAGTAGAAAGGATAGCATTTAGAGTGTTGGTGTTGTGTAATTGTAGTTTAATTCAGTTTCCATTGATTATTCCACAGAACTAATGGCTTGTGAAGAGCTCCATGCCATTCTACACTTGGTTCTCCAAGCGGGAAATATCATGAATGCAGTAAGTCTCTTTCTGTCTCTTCGTTTATTGTCTTTCCAGTGTTCCTTTACCCCTCATCTTCCCCCTTTTTGTGGACATTTCCCCCAATCCTCTTTTCACCTTTGCTCTTTCTTTTCAAATACTCCTCCAAAACATTTCCTGACATTTTTAGATCAGGAAGGGTTGATGGGCAGACACTGACTGATGTTCTCTGTGTGTTCATAGGGTGGCTACGCAGGCAATGCTGTGGGCTTCAATCTGTCCTCGCTTCTCTCTCTGGCTGACACGAAGGCCAACAAACCTGGCATGAACCTGCTTCATTTTGTGGCACTAGTAAGTAGGACAGACCCAGATGCACTGTAGTTTTCTCCAGATTTACTGATCCATTTTTGTAAATGTTCCAGGAAAACGTTTTATTTTAACTGCTTTTCTCACAAAGGAAGCGCAGAAGAAGGATGAGGCCCTTTTGAAGTTCCCAGAGAAGCTAACGCATGTTCAGAGTGCAGTCAGGTAACAACAATATTAGTTTCTGATGCAAGGAAGCTTATAATTTCATTACTTGTATGAAATCATATGACCCCTTTAATACTGTATTAATCCTGTAAAGGCTACAGCAGTATCAAACCAAACTACCAAACATTTATTTTGATTTAACTACCAGTGTTGGGAAGGTTACTTTGGAAATGTAACAGGTTACAGATTACAAGTTACTCTATTTAAAATGTAATAAGTAGTGTAACTATTTTAATTACTTTATTAAAGTAATGTAACTGATTACATGTGATTACGTTTCTAAATTTCATTTTCAAACATTTAAAGCAGGCAAGACTTTCAGAATCCTTCTTCACTTGCATTAAGATTATAATAATTTAATTTTAAAGGACAGCCACCACAAAATCAGACTTTAGCACCTCTATTTACTTTGAGAATGTTCTGAGGTTAAATACAGATTTAAAATCACAACAAGAAATAGTTTAATAGCTATGTTTTTCAAATCTTTGTATAGTTATGACAGGAAACACTGGCATCTAACAATGCCTTGGGAAAAAAAACAGTTAATCCTAAAAAATAAAGCATATAGATAAACCCAAATGGTAAATAAAAAAGTTACTGCACATTGGGAAAGAAATCAATCAAATCTGTATATGTGTGAAAATATTCAGATGTAACCCTCTTTGTAATTGTTAACATTTTCATAAGTAACTGTAATTTAATTACACATTTCTTCTCAGTAACTGTAACTGATTACAATTACATTTATTTTGTAATTAAATTACGTAATTTAGTTTCATGTAACTAGTTACTCCCCAACACTGTTAACTACTAGTACTAATACTTCGTTAGTGTTGGGCTTTTTCTTTTTCTGTAGTCATTATGTAGCCTACTCAAACTTTCTATGAGCCCTTCCTCAATCGTTCTCTGGCTTACTTGCATTTTTATTGTTGTAGAATTTCAGTAGAAAATATAGAAGGAGAGTTTTCCTCTCTCTATGTCAAAACACGGTCCTTGGAGCAGAAGATTCAGGATGACGGTGAGCTGCAACAGCAGCTAGATCCATTTTTGCAGGTAAATGAATCATTCCCTCAATTTTTTTTGTATATTTCCATTGTATTTATTTTTTCATTTTATTTACTATAATGGATTAATGTTTTTTTTAATGTCAATAAGAATGGCTCACCTGCTTTCTTATTTGTTAGAGCTCTACACAGGCCCTGCAGGACCTTAAACATCGCAGGCTGGACTTGCGCAAGGAGGGTAATGCCCTCATCGACTTCTTCTGTGAAGACAAAGACACCTTCAAACTGGATGAGTGCTTTAGAATTTTCCAAGATTTCTGTCTAAAGTTCAAAAAAGCTGTAAAGGTACATATCACATTGACTAACATGCAAAAGTTAAGATTCATTTAAAAAACAGTAAATTAAATAATTTAATATAAAGTAATTAAGAGTTTATTTGTCAAGACTTTAAAGGCCAGGACACACCAAGCTGATCGTTTGCGGTAATTCATGAGGGGGTTTATATGAATGTATCTCTGAGAGGAACCGACCGTCTTCAGAAATGTTTTGATGGCATTTTCTTTTCATCTTACCTCCATATAATGCATATTAAAGTAGTGTTTATAAGCGCAGTGCTGCTTTGTTTACAGCGGTAACCAAGGAAACGCTGTATCGCTGCTGTTCCATAAGCGCCACCTGCTGTCAGAGAATAAATCTGCATTTTCATTCAGTCCGTCTGCTGTTTTTGTTTTGTACAGGTGCCTTATGTAGCATAATTTCACAGATCTAAAGTCAGACCATTCTGTTTTTTCTTTAAATCATGAAATTATACAATCTAATTAAAATCAAAAACAACTGCTCATGCTACATGTATGTAGCACTACTGTCTGTTAAAAATAAATGAAAAAATACATTTCCTGTTGTACCGAACTCATATCGAACCGTGATCCCAAAACTGAGGTAAGCACGCACCGAACCGTGACTTCTGTATACTATTACACCCCTAGTATACCTCGTATTGTTTTGTTTTTTCCTTTTGAATGACGAATATAGACTATTGATAGCTGCTGATGTACACGGTAAATTCCTTTCATGCAGACGCAGAATGCACATGTCACTGTAGCCTGCGCTGTGTTCAAGCACAGCTTTTTGATTCAGACGCAGCTGATGTGAGGCGACATCACTGCCGACTTTTGTCGCCACTGGTTCTTTGAAGTCGGCTTGGTGTGTCCCAGCCTTAAGGCTACAAATCATGCTACAGATCATATATCAGTGAACACAAACTCCTATAGTGATCTCTTGTCCACTCTCCTGCAGGACAACCTGGACAGGGAACAGAAAGAGGAAGCTAGACAGCGGCGCTTACAGGAACTGGAAGAGAGACGGTGTGCCTGGGGTGCAGCCAATGCTGAGGCGGGTGGTAGTGGAGGTTTTGGTCGCAGCAGCAGCGAAAATGATGTTGACATCCTAACCAAAGAAGGCCTCCTGGACTTCCTGCTTCAATCAAGACCTCAAAGCCCCCACAGTCCTTTGGGGCGCTCGGCAAGTGCCCGCCGTTACCATCACACAGAGTTGATCTCTGCGTCTGCAGCAAGTGACTATACAAAATTCAGCAGCCTGCCACGTTCAGGCAGGAACCATCAACGAAAGACCATGGCATGGCTTCTCTTACAGGATGATAATAGGGAGCTGGGTCCACAAAGTCAGGCTTACCAAGAGAAGCTAGCTTCTTCACCAAAGGCTGAGACAGAACCCATCAGTCCTTTAGCTAGATACTCAAGTTTTGGCTACAACACGAACAATGATCCCTACCATAATAATAATAATTACACTTCTCTCTCAGAAGGTGGAGTTACACCTCGAATAAGTAACACAAAGCACGGGACATCTGGTCAAAGTGTTGGACACATGAGTGTCTCTGTGGAGAAACACAAACTAGTTCCAGGCCTTCAACCCTTTGAGATAACCAGTCAGATCAATAATAACAGTCATGTTTCTGTGGATAACCAGCGTGAAGTGTTTGTAACAGATCTGGAAAGAGATGAAGACTCTCCAAAAGCATTTGTCCTTGATACACCCCCATCCAGTCTGAGTTCTGAGGAGGGACCTAAACCAGAAAAATTATGGAATGACAAAATGATCTCATCACAGAGAGAGGAAGCAGACTCGAGTACTTTTTCCTCAACAACTTGTGACACCCCATTGCCTCTGGATCCCCCTGTTTCCGGTAAGAAACCTGTGTTGTATGCTATGGACTGCACTGAGACGGATTGTTCCATTGTGTTGGACTGTTCCGAGATTGAGAGTTCTCCTCTCATAAAAGAAAGATCTGAACTTAACCCAAAGCCACAGGAAGCCAACTTTCGAAGAGTTATTCAGGACACCAATTCCCTTTCCTCCAATTTTGAGTCCACCGATTGTCACTTTGTGTCCACATCAAGTGATGAACCACTCGTGGGAAGGGTCAATCGAGCATGTCCAGAATCCGTCAGTCCATCGGTAACCACTGAGGAAGCAGAGACAGATAGCTGTGACACAGCTGAAGGGCGAAGAGTTGGCGAGAAAGCATTTCAGACCGGTAGCCCCAAAGCAACACTTGTCAAAACCAAGATTCCATCCAAAGCAATTGCTCATGCCAGCTGTCCGACAAGAGCCCTCACAGCAACTGAGACCCAGAACATGCGCAAAGTGGTGCCCATTACAAGGCAGAATCGATCTAGTAGCAGCATGAGGAAAGTCGAAAAACCTCCCGGACATGAGAATATTGTACCCAGATGTCCAATTCGTGACCAAAGCATGCCAGCCAGGAGAGGCGAGAGGCAAGGTAGAACTACACGACATTCAAGTCTCCCTCCAGAGGATCCCAGGGCACCAAGAGGAGCGACGCCAAGCTCCTCTTGGTGGGCGAGGGACTCGACTCAACACAGACCTTCCATCAAGAAAACGAATGCCAAAACTGTTCGTAACATTTCAAAACCAGCACCAGAGGAAAAGATGTGTCGTTCTGCGATGCGCGCCTTGGCCCTAGCTCAGGCCCAAGGAACCTCAGAAGGAGGAACACCTGACGGTCCCAGCAACACCCCGAAAAGTTCTTTGCCTTTGCCTAGCTTTGCTCGCAACACTGTGGCATCTTCTTCCAGAACTAAAAAAGACTTGCCCTCACCTGCTGTAACAGGAACACCATCAAAGAGCTTATCCAGGAGTAGCTCTCAGAGATTGCCTGGTGGTAGAACGGACTCTGTCAGTAGCGGACCTTTGCCAAGGAGTGGGGATAAACCTATTAGGAGGGTTCAGAGTGTAAGGGCCTCCAGTCGAATCAGTGAGACACCTCCTTCACAGTCTGGACAAGAGCGCTCTCTTAAAAGTAGCAGTTTCTCAGAGAGATCCATACAGATTAGAGACTCCATCTCGAGCAGGACCAACAAACCCACATGGAAGTAGAGTGAACATATTACACAGTGGCTCTAAAAACACTGTTAAACAAGGATGATCAAAATTTTCTGCATATAGTGAAGAGGCACAAAAGCCTCTTAAATGATTGTGAATGTATCTGCAGCCTTTAAAATGTAGCTGAAGTTGTGTCGCTGGATGCTCAGTCAAGCAGAAAATATACTTTGGTTTTTATGTGAGTGTGTGTGACGCAAATTTCTTCACCAGAATAAGTAAGCACACCAACTGATTTTTGTAACCGTGCGAATTTTACGCGCAGGTTGTACATGCGCATTGAATTTGTTTTGCACTAATCATTTGTTCCACAAGGTGGCAGCACTGGCCCACGCCGTTGTTTCACAGTAGAAAATGAAACTAAAAAGACGGAATAACAACAACAACAAAAACAGACGGCCACATTGACAAGCGCTTGCATGAGGGGGTTATGAGAGAGCAGCAACTTTAGTTTAACCTGTTAGCGTTCCACAGTACACTGCGTGTTTTAGGCGATTTAGGCAAATTTTACAGGAATGCTAAGGGGTTAAAAGAGTACAAAGATATTTTTATTGCTTATAACTTCTGGAGAACAATAGAGCAGACACTGGACAAAGATGAAGCTTTCTAGAGCATATATTTTGACCACCTGTGTTCACACACAATATCAAATGAAGTGTACTTTGAAAGGCTATGTGTTCAGCTGTACGCATACGCTAACGTACGTGTAAAGGCCCAAGTATACTTTGTTTAGGTTATGTGCACAGTTGTACGTGTAGCCTTTCAAAGTATAGTCGTGTGTACGTGAATGCAGGCGGTCTACACATGCACTCTAGAAAGCTTCATCTTTGTCCAGTGTCTGCGCTATTTTTCTCAAAAAGTCATGACCGATAAAAATGTCTTTGTGCTCTTTTAATCTGAAGTTGTGGCTCTTTCATAACCCCCTCACACAAGTGCATGTCAATGCAGGTGTCTGTTGTTGTTGTTGCAGTCTCTTTAGTTTAGTTTTCTACTGTGAAACAATGGCCTGGGACAGTGCTGCCACCTTGTGGAACAACTGATTATTGCTTAACCAATGCACATGTGTGACCTGCGCGTGCAAAGGGATGAAAGTTGCGTCACGCGCACTGTATCCTCGCGTACGCTTAAAAATCGAAGTATACTTTGGCCTTAAGAAAACAAAGTATACTTTGGGCTTCAGATTTTCAAGAATGACGTGAGCTACTGTCACCATTTGACAGCACATTTAGTAGCACTTCCACATCCACCTGAGGATGGTTTTGATGGCCTTTTCTTACATATACTTGATACATTATCAACTGTCACAGAAAACACATCAATCACAAATTGTAATTAGTGTTAGATTAACCCTATATTTTATCATCTCTATTAATTCTACAAAGATCTTGTGAGCTGTTCTCACAAATTGCTGAAAATAGAAGACAACTTGTCATATATCCATATGCTTGCTTTGTAATTTTATATAATATGAGGTAAATGTAGTACTGTTTACTAGGGTAACATTTCCATTAAAACAGCTTCATGGGCACTCAAAGATTCATCCACATTTCACATAAATGTTTTCTGTGCATGATGACAAATCAAGCTGAAGACTCTTTGATGAATATGTCTATGAATGTTATCCAAATACACCTTAGTGTAGCTGATGCAATGAGTACTACAGCTATAGTAGTTCGAAGATGCCTCTCCAGTGATTTTTTGGGAAATTTTCAAAATCTTTGCTGCTGAGTTGCTTGTTTTCAAATTGCCTTTTCATGCAGGGTACATGCTGCTGTACACTGTCTTGCTGCTGATGACACTGTATTTGTGACTTTTCTGTGAATATACTGCTAGCTCTTTCTTTTTAAAGCCATACTGTTAACCGGGAGTGGCAAAACCTGGTGCTAGAGGAAAGGCTAGTTTTAGCCCAAATTTTTGAGAAAGCACATACACTGTATGCATCAAATATTCTCACAGTATCTCTTTGAAATGAAGTCAACAGGTAGTTAACAAACGTATGTGTTGCTCAAAACTAACAAATCAGTGTTAGAATAAGTGGCAATACTTTGCAATAAGGTTCTAAACATTAATTCAGTAGTTAACATGAAATTACAATTAACTAGGGATGCACGATATTATCGGAACGGTATCGAAATCAAAATCGGCCGATAATGGCTTAAAATGCAAATATCGGCATCGGCCTGATATGAAAAATTATGCCGATATGCCTTACCGATAAGACGAGTGACTTGCATGTTCTCATGGTGTGACAGCGATAATATCACATCAGCAGTGTGCTCATTCTTGAAGTGAACTTTTTCCTGAATGATGATTAAATTCACTGTTTTGAGCATTTAATTTGAGAAGGCGAGTACAGAATGAGGCGTCTGGTGTGCGATAGAGTCACAGTTACTAGTGCGAGCAGCAGCGGGTCCTAATGCTCGTCCGGTAAGGCTTTTTATTTACTTAGGGGGCGCTGTTGGCCTACTTGTAATAAAATGAAAGTAAAATACACAAATATCATTAAGATACTTGTGTTTCTAAATAAAGCAGTAATTGATGTCATAATTTAAAGGTCAGAAGGTATAGCTTACACGAATAAAAATCACAAACAAGACACTTGTAAATTAAATAATTTATATATATACAGATTTATTCATTAATGTGTAATATGTTTTGTTTTTTTTCAAATGGATTATGAAAACTCTTTTGCTTTAGACCATCTACAAATGTTAAATATTCAAATAAAATGTTAAGGATTGCTTTATAGTTACTTTATAGTTATTTTCAAAGCTTTCAATTTACTCTCATTATAAAAGAACTTCATTGTTTATTTAATTTTCAAAAGCAAGTTTTTGTTAAAACCAAACTAACCAAAATGAAAAATTATTTGTTTATAATCTCTGTACAGGAAAGACTTGGTGTTGTTTCCAAACAAAAGGAAATATATCGGTATCGGCATTGGCTATCAGCCAAAATTAGTTGAAAAATATCTGATATCGGCAAAAATCCAATATCGTGCATCCCTACAATTAACCATATTTTACTTAATTTATTAGGTTAATATGAATTTCTATATGCTAATGCATTTGTAGCAAGTTTTTAAACATGTAAAATTAACATTAGTTAATGTATTATGAATGAACATAAGTTAACAATGAACAATAGTACAGTATATTAATAAATGAACATGAACCTACTGTAGATTAATACATGCTATAAATGTGTTGTTCATTGTTAGTATTAGATACCTAATGCATTAACTAATTGGTTAATTAACCAATTTGTATTAACAAATTGAACCAAAGTGTTACTGGTTAAGCATAATTAGTGGTGATTAATAGAGTGGTAAAAGCTGAACCAGACTTGCACAGGAAGGCTTTTTACATGCTTTTACCCTTCTGCTATGTGTGTTTACTTCTCAAGCTCCCACCATGTTGGTGAAGGAGGGCATAAATGATATACTCAAAATGGTTGAGTTATATCCAATTAATAAAAATACAAAAAAAAAATGAATAGGTAAACATTAATAGATTATTGTCAGCTGATGAAATCAATACCGATTTTACAAAAATCCTAATTTCTACCTCTAGATTCATATTTGCCACCTCTGGTTCTTATATTCTGATGGCTCACTCATCAAGTGAATCATTGGCTTTTCACAAAGTTCTGCAGGTGTACCTCAGTTACAATGTACAATGCCTTTTTTTGTTTGTGTTTAGAAAAGTTTATGTATTGACATATCTGTATATTTAGCACCGATTGGTTAACATGCTTTAGAACGCATCCATGGCAACATGGTGAAGTCTGACACAATGGAATCCTCGTTCCAGCTATAGGAGTTTAACCTAAAAATAAAAAAAAAATAGTAAAATTTGGAGCAAAATCACTTTAAGCTATACTGTAACTCTGAAATGAAACCTAATGTGCATTTGTCCAGTCAGGCAGTTGGGCATAAATGTCAATGTGTTATACATTTTATTGATATTTTCTATTTTGAATGTTATTTCTGAGCCCTGTCCTCTGTGATTGTAGAAGTACAATCAGTATAAGCTAATCAATAAAATACATGTATATGAGTATTTACATCCACTGATTCTGAATTACAATGATGCAGTCATTTTGTGGGGGGAAAAGGTTGATTATTATTACTATTTAGCTATAAAGTGCTTGTTTAATTATATAACCATGATTTGTTTTTGACAAAGGCCACTTTTTTTCTTTTTTTTTTTTTTTTGAACCACACCCAGTGTTTAGTTGTGTAGGTGTGTGAGAGACATAAAGAGACAGATGCAAATGAAGCATAGCAATACAAACCAAAAGAGAGAACCTATGAATCATCCAGATAAAAGCAAAAAATCGAATAGAACAAAAATATCACCATTTTCATTTGCCCTCTTTCTTCTTTACACACATTACCAGCACTAAAGCTCAACTCACCACCATAGCTCAGGCCAAACACTGTTTTTATCCTGTTGTTTTAAATGTTGCCTCTACTAGAATGCCACCTGCTGTTGATTCTCTGAAGGTTAATGCTGGCTTTTCCCACATCCTGACTTTTATGGTGGTCTCTGTTCAAGCTCTTCAGCTGCCATGGTTATGCTGCTCCAGTCGAGAACTATTTACCCTTAAAGGCGCTTTCATTTGTATCACTCTAAATATCAAATTACTGTACAACTTAAAGTGAAAACACCTCTGTCCATGGCACTTAAAGGGAGAGTTCACTTAAAAAATAAATAAATAATAATAATTTTCTCCCCCTCATGTCGTTCATAACCTGTACGACTGCAGAACACAAAAGAAGATATTTTGAGGAATGTTGGGGGGAAAAAACACTTCTCAAAGCAATATCTTCTGAAGAAAGGCATACATTTGAGGAACTGTATTAAATAAATAAATCATTACAGGAGGCAAAATACTTCGTATAGAGGTTAATGTAGATATGAAAATATTACTGTACAGTTGTACAGAAAGCACATACTTTGTGGTCAAAATGAGCCTAAAATGCAAAATAATACGCCTGATTAGGGATAGTAAAAATTCATTTCCAA
Source organism: Sinocyclocheilus anshuiensis (assembly GCF_001515605.1). Lineage (NCBI taxonomy): Eukaryota > Metazoa > Chordata > Actinopteri > Cypriniformes > Cyprinidae > Sinocyclocheilus > Sinocyclocheilus anshuiensis. The sequence continues at coordinate 1,121,492 of NW_015546098.1, read as the reverse complement.
AAGCACATAAAATAACTTGGAAAAAATCATTTGAAAAGTTGTAATTACTTTATACTCGCAGTTTGTGAAAATGTTAAATACAGTCAGAAAATGTTTGTTAGGTTTTATTCATCATATGTTCTCATTCTTATTGTTTTATTTTTAATATGTTTTTATAAAGTCAGAATTTTATTATAATCCTATTTTTATCTGTTTACTATTTGCAATAGTTACTATTTACTTTTCATAGTGTGATTTTTGGTGAATTGTAGGCCTATTAATAAACTAAGGTAAGTTTGATCCTACACCTTCACTATTTTCAAATATATTTTTAAATATATATATATATTTTCTGGTTAAAATACTTTTTACAGATCATGAATTATTTAGCCATATCGTCATTACGTTTTCTATTTATTTGAGCATTGCTCTTTTTATTGATCACCGTTAGAATGTCTGCCAGCTCAAATGGAAGCAAGGTCTGGATGAATATAATAATTCATCACAGGACAGATCATAGATTGAAGAGACACGATTTACAGTAAAGTTTGGTTTCATGAAATATGTCAGTAACTGAGAGTATCCTGAAACCTGCTGCACTGATTTATTCTTTTAAAACAGTGTCATTATTCTGCAAACATGGTAGTCCTAATCTATGATTTATTTATATTCTCTTCCCAGCTCACAAAGAACTGAATAATTCATAAAACATGAAGCATCTTAGTGAGAGTACTCTGGCAGATGACACGTTCACTTTGAGTGCGAACAGTTATTCTGGCAATATAATTCAACGCGCTGCTGGGTATCTACGTAAACGTAAGTTTTAACATTTTCTAATGCATGCTGTGCAATCATTATATATATTATTATATATATAATACTTTTTTTTCCACGTTAACTAATTACTTTTCAAGCTAATCACATAAAAATATTCAGGCTGAATGTTTGGATCAAAACATTAGAGGGCACAAAATCACTGAACAAATTAAAAGACTTCTGAACTCAATTCTGAAGACTTTTTTTAAAACGCTGTTAATAAAAATGACAATTCAACAAAAAGTACTAACTAAACAAATAAATAAATAGCCGTATCTGCTGTATTTTCAAATATGATGTATGTCTTTCAGTATGGTTTTAAAGAAATAGTATATTATTAGTATATTATATAGTATAGTATATTATTTTAAAAGAGAGAAATTATATTATCTCTTTATTTTAATTATAGCAATATAGCACTGATTTCAATATAATCAGCCATGTCTGGCAACTGACTGATCAAACAGTTGCAGAGTTATGGCAGGTCTTTAAGTTGCCCTATAGACAGAATTTTTAATGCAACTTGTCATGCATCCTCAGGTCTACTGTTGTCAAGTTTCATTAAGTTTGGATGCATTTAGCAGATATAGGTCAGATATTCAAAAAGGGCTTTTTAAAATAACTTTGCAACGCTTTGCACCCGGGCAATAGAATATACGGTCTGTACAGTAGAAAAACCATTACGCCTATGGAGAGTCCCCACAAGGATAGCAAACCAGACGTGTGTGTGCGTGTGTGTGAGTGAGTGAGTGTGTGTGTGTGTGTGCCAAACTTACACAGTGCCCTAGTCTGACCCATGCAGTCTCAGTGGTCCCATTTAGCTAATTTAGGCTTGATAGTCCTATGGGACTTTGGAAACAAGCCAACTAAGCTGCAGTTAAAAAGACGTACATCTCAGACAGGATGTCATCAGCAACTCGATGTTGATGTGAAAATAAATCTTTTGATGCTATTACGACAGACACAATTTTGACCTTGCATATTTTCAGGGTATTAAGCATATTTATTACCCTCTTATATATGGCTCATTCATCAGCTCAAAGCACATTCATTTGAACTCTCCCTAATGGTTTCTTATGGTAGTTCTGTGGTCAGTAACTATATTCCAGCATTATTACATTCTAAACTGGATTCTAACCAAATAAGTCTTAAGCAATGGCCATTTATAGAATAGAAATAGAATAGAGTGCAAGTGTTAGGTTCCCTCTTCTTTTTTTTTTAAAGAAAACAAGTACAGGTGCATCTCAATAAATTAGAATGTCGTGGAAAAGTTCATTTATTTCAGTAATTCAACTCAAATTGTGAAACTCGTGTATTAAAATAAATTCAATGCACACAGACTGAAGTAGTTTAAGTCTTTGGTTCTTTCAATTGTGATGATTTTGGCTCACATTTAACAAAAACCCACCAATTCACTATCTCAACAAATTAGAATACTTCATAAGACCAATAAAAAGCCAAAATCATCACAATTAAAAGAACCAAAGACTTAAACTACTTCAGTCTGTGTGCATTGAATTTATTTAATACACGTTTCACAATTTGAGTTGAATTACTGAAATAAATGAACTTTTCCACGACATTCTAATTTATTGAGATGCACCTGTAGTAAGAATAGAAATAGAATAGAGTGCAAGTGTTAAAGGTTCCCTCTTTTTTTTTTTAAAGAAAACAAGTAGTAAGAATAGAAATAGAATAGAGAGTGCAAGTGTCAGAGGGTCGAGTGTTTTATTTTTTTCTTTCTTAGAATTAGAATAGAGAGTGCTAGAGTTAGAGGGTCAAAAGTTAATGTAAAAGTCTGTGAAAGTGATTTTGTGCCTCTTTGGGACGACACTATAATGCGCCGTTCACTTGCAGAATGCAAGCTTCTAGAGGCACATAATTCTGAAGACCTGAATTTATGTAAAGCGGTGCAGAGCCAGTGGTGGTTTTGAAGGCAAACATTAATGCTTTGAATTTGATGCGAGCAGCTATTGATGAACAGAGGTGTGACATGCACTCTTTTCAGCTTGTTAAAGACTAATCTTGCAGATGCATTCTGGATTAGTTGTAGAGGTTTCATAGAAGTGGCTGGAAGACCTGCTAAGAGAGCATTGCAATAGTCCAGCCTGGACAAAACAAGAGCTTGAACAAGGAGTTGTGAAGCATGTTCTGAAAGAAAGGGCCTGATCTTTCTAATGTTGTATAAAGCAAATCTGCAGGAAATGTTGTCTGAGAAATTCAGCCGATCAAATTAAACCAAGTAATCCACAACACAAAATCAAGTACAAAACTTTTTTTTTTATTTTCACTGGGCAAACTTGCAAAACGTCTAGAAAAATAAACAACAAAATGCAGAACCTTACCACAACAACAAACATAAAAGAAAGAAGAATATTCACATTTTTCCCCATTACAGATAAAAGCACATTCTGGTTTCCTCACATCTCCCCGCAGTAGCCTGAATCGCTGGAGAGCTGAGAAGTGGAGCTCCGGTTTGAGGAGGAGTTCCAAATGTCCAAATTCATGTGTACACCAAAGGGATTGAAGCTGGAGTACGGTTTTCTCGGGCAGGCGCCGCCTGGTTCGCGTCTGAAGGGTGCGACGGACCGCTCCGAGTGAAAGTGGCTCTGGTGAGGCTCGCTTTGAGGAGTCCAGATCGAGCCAAACAGACTGGACATGGGTGACAGACTTCTGGTTCCTGAAAAGTACGGCTGGAAAAACAAAAAAAGATTGCTTAAATATTCCAAGCATCTAACTTCTCAATGAAGAGAAACCCACACATTTTATCAGGCGGGAAAATAAACACAGTGTGTTTCTGAGGAGCTCAGAAAACGAATGTAGAAACGGTTTTTAAACCAAGATGCCAGTGCAAACAATTTGTAGGGTATTAATAATTCAAGTATCTACCAACTGGTTTAAATGCACGTGCTGGAAGTTCAACATAATTTCCAACATTTTTTGTGGATTGAAGATTTCTGCATTTCACTACATTTGTAAGGAGAAGCTTTCGTAAACCTGTCGTCACAAACACCTTGAAGTTTTAACTCTTGCAAGTGAAGAAATTATGTCACAAGTATTGTAATTTTAAAATAAATAATATACTTAATGTGAGCCTGCAGCACAAAAGCAGTGTTAAGTCGCTGGGGTATATTTGTAGCAATAGCCAACAATACATTGTATGGGTCAAAATTATACATTTTTCTTTTATGGCAAAAATCATTAGGATATTAAGTAAAGATCATGTTCCATGAAGATATTTTGTAAATTTCCTACCGTAAATATATCAAAACTTAATTTTTGATTAGTAATATGCATTGCTAAGAACTTCATTTGGACAACTTTAAAGATGATTTTCTCAATATTTAGATGTTTTTGCACCCTCAGATTTCAGATTTTCAAATAGTTGTATCGCAGCCAAATATTGTCCTATCCTAACAAACCATACATCAATGGAAAACTTATTTATTGTATAAATCTCAATTTCAAAAAATTGACCCTTATCAAACCCACTGGTTTAGTGGTCCATGGGTCACATATTTATTTTTTTTATTTTTCAGTGCAGTAGTAATACAATAGTAGTACATTTCTAAGAAATAATATATTATTAATAATAATAATATTAATATATTCATCAGTATTATTATTATATAACCCCTTCAGAGTTTCAGTTAACAAGAACATACTTTGCTTACAGTTACAAGTCCATTCATTTAGATACGGTGTAAAAAGTATGCCCTTAATTGTAGAAATGTTTCTCTGTGGTATTGAAAATGGTATCAAGGCAAGATACTACAGGCAAAAACATTGTTTTATGCATTAATCAATTCAGAGATTTTGGGCTATTTGGCTTCAAACTAGTGTAAAGAAAACATCTATTTGTGTTTTCTTATATCTAGATGTTTTATTCTGAACGTTTTTACCATCTGTTTATATATCATTTGCCCGATTTTACACATTTGTATTTTGTTATGTCAACAAAATTAAACATGCCTAATTTGCATATTTAACCCTCTGGTGCTGTTTTTTTTACTTCTTCAGAATAAGAAACTTGGTAAAGGTTTTGGCACTTGCTACGTGCACACCATAAAAGTCATGGACATGACTGGAAAAGGTTAAATGGTCTTAAAAATAATAGTAACACTTGTACTGTTGGAAACGAATGGGAAGCGGATTCGTCTAGTGGAAGCGTTTGGTACTGCACCTAAACCAAATCTTACTGAAAGCTCATTTTTTAAGATATCAACCTCAAATTTGGAACACAACTTGTTTAAATTTATGGCTTTGATTTTCTTGCAGTCTTAGAGAATATTTTTTGGACAATATATATTTCATATAAATAAATAAATAAATAGTAGCCTATTTTTGTGCATTTTTCATAAAAATTCAATTCAAGTTTATTTGTGTAGTGCTTTTAACGATACAAATCATTGCAAAGCAACTTTACAGAAAAACAAACTTAGATTTCTATAACTTTTTTTAGTTTCACTTTTTAACTTTTTTCACTTCAGCAATAATCTGCCAAGTGTCTTCTTTAAAGCATTCAAAATGTATGACAGTTTATGCTCAAAAAGTGGTTAACAAGTAATAAATGGATCATAACTTTTCCATAAATATAATTAAATACCATACAATTCCCTAAAAATAAAAAATATTAAATAGAAAACATTATCAAACTAAAATACAGTATTCATTTCATTGAAAAAAAAAATAATAAAAAGATAATATTATTTTTGACCGCCACATCAACACCACCAAAGGGTTAAACATCACATTTCAGAAAAAAAACGTGTATATATATATATATATATATATATATGTTTGCAATTCTTAAGGTAATCAATCAACAAGTATGGTGATATCTATTAGTTACTCTATTCATTTGCTGTCTTGCCTCAAATATCAGTATTTTTCAAGGAAGTTTGAAATTCCAGCGTTGTGGCTTATGACTTTTAGAAAGTGCTTGATAAAAACGAACGCTTCTGTAGAGCTCACCTTGCTAGTGTCCCATGTGGAGTTGATGTTTTGGGTGGCGTTCTCACCCCAGACCGGCTGATGGCTGTGGGTCACGGTTTGGCTTTCATGGCATGAGAATGCAGTTTGGTAATTACCGTTACCTTCACGGAGCACACAGAGAAAACGGTCACTCATCTTTCACCAGCTGCATGCTACAGTGCTGGATGTCACTCACAGCGATGGAAACCTGCTCACCTGTTGGCATGCAGTTGGTCTGATCTCTGTAGGGATAAGGACTCGCACGCTGGCTGTTCACGTTGTTCCAAGGGAAGCTTCACAAAAATGACAAGAGGGTATTAATTTGATAGTGTGTGGTCAAAAATAAAATGCAAAATAATTAAAAGACATACCTGTCATATCCCAATGAGGGACTCTGAGGGACGAACGGGAGAGATTCGGTCATGTTATACCTGAATTCATTGGTCAGAGGAACCGAGGCGGGAGACCAGGTCTCTTCAATCACATTAGAGCCGACCGTGTCTGGGGAAATCGCATAAATCAAAAACATGATCAGACAGGGTTCAGTGATCATTTTCCAGGACATTTTAAATTTGTGACCCTGGAGCACAAAACCAGCCATAAGGGTCAATTTTTCAAAATTGAGATTTATACGTCATCTGAAAGCTGAATAAATAAGCTTTCCATTGATGTATGGTTTGTTAGGATTGGACAATATCTGGTCGAGATACAACTATTTGAAAATCTGGAATCTGAGGGTGCAAAAAAAAATCTAAATATTGAGAAAATCATCTTTAAAGTTGTTCAAATTAAGTTCTTAGCAATGCATATTACTAATCAAAAATGAAGTTTTGATATATTTACGATAGGAAATGTACAAAATATCTTCATGGAACATGATCTTTACTTAATATCCTAATGATTTTTGGCATAAAAGAGAAATGTATAATTTTGACCCATACAATGTATTGTTGGCTATTGCTACAAATATACCCCAGCGACTTAACACTGCTTTTGTGCTCCAGGGTCGCATTTAATTACAGCGGGAATAAAAGACAAGGATCACACCCTAAAGTAATGTCCTCCTCTCTCCAGAAGTCTTTAAAAACACATTTTATGGCTATAAAATCAGCTCTTTAATAAGAGCTCTTAATTATACATTACGACCAATTTCAGTACGATAGCAAAAAAATATTTAAAGTATGAAATTATTTTATTTATAAATAAAAATAAATTAAATCAGTTCATTAATGCTAATAATAACATTAAAGAAAGTAATATTTTAAAATCTTGGCATGCATCCTTCAAATATTTTTCAGTTAAGTATTGCTTTAAAAGGGTCAAGTGAAAAATTAGTGGATTCTGACTAACCATAAAGCGTTATTAACATCCCGTTTACAGACTTTGTGATATTTCCACACAAATTACAATTTTGAAAATGCTTGCAATACAGTTTGTGTGCAAATTTTCTACTACTAACATGAATCGTTTCAGGCCAGTGGTCAACTGTTCGTTCTTGGCTAAAAGAAAACACAATTACATTAAAAAAATAAAATAAAAAAAAATTTCCAGGACATTTTACATTTTCTCTCATTTTTCATGTGCTTTCCAGGACTGGAAAATTAGTCAATTTTCCATTAAATTTTTTTTTATTTTCCATTAAAGCAATACTTAACATATTATTTTCTTTAAAATTATTATTAGCATTAATGAACTGATTTAATTTATTTTATATTTTCAAATAGGTAAATAAAATAATTAAATACTTAAAAACAATTTTTTTTTTTTTTTTGCTATGGTAATGAAATTGGTTTTGAAAATCATTTGTCGTAACGTATAATATATATTAAGAGCTCATATTAAAGAGCTGATTTTATACTCAAGTCATGGCCATAAACTGCATGTTTTTCCATCAATTTTCCAGGTTTTCTGTGATTAACAGTGTAATGTGTGTAATGCTTACAAACTGCAGTCCGTTACTGGTTACAGATTACATGACAAAAATTACAGTTAGTAATATAATCTGGATTGCACATATTAGGTAATGTAATCTGATTACTTTTGGCCTAACTCGTTTATCACATAATCTTGAATGTGATTATTCTATACCAGATTGAAAAAACAAAGAGAAAGAAAATATATTTCATTCTTTGTTATCAATATCATGAAATGCATTAAATATTACACTATATCAGGGATTCGTGAAAAAGAAAAGCTAATAATTAATGAAATTATAAAAGCTGTTAAAAAGCATTAATAAACATGACATTACATGGCCAAAGGCTTCCAGGTTTGAAATATTTTCCAATATTAATAATTAAGAAGATCACTGGTTATGAAGACATACTGTAGCATTTCACAGCTATGCATCGGCAGAGTTTATTACTGGCATAATTATTAGTCATGTAGCACAAAAGCAGTGTTAAGTCGCTGGGGTATATTTGTAGCAATAGCCAACAATACATTGTATGGGTCAAAATGATCGATTTTTCTTTTATGCCAAAAATCATTAGGATATTAAGTAAAGATCATGTTCCATGAAGATATTTAGTAAACTTCCTACCGTAAATATATCAAAACTTCATTTTTGATTAGTAATATGCATTGCTAAGAACTTAATTTGAACAACTTTAAAGATGATTTTCTCAATATTTAGATTTTTTTGCACTCTCAGATTCTAGATTTTCCAGATTCCGTCATCCAGATTACATGTAAGTACAGTCACTACCCAGCATGCCCCTCACCGATGCTTTTGTCCACACCTGCAGCTACATTGAGAGCCGGCGCGGGACAGACGTCTGGGCTCTGGCACGGTTGCCTGACAGACAGATTGTTCATGCTGTGGACAAACGTGTTTATAGATCATTAAAGCACTTTCAGAAATCATAAGTCAAGTTAGGGCTGGGCGATTTTCCGATTTTATCGATTAATTAGAATTTAATGTTTTGCCACGATTTTATTGTTTAGAAAAAGAGAATCGCGATTTTGAATAGAAATGAGTACTGTCAAACGAATTTAATGTTTTTCCACGATTTTTTTTTTTTTTTTTTTTTTAGAAATCTAGGAATCGCGATTTTGAATAGAAATATGACCAAATGTTAGAATTAGACACTTTGACAATATGCCGGTGATAACAGTAAAGAGAAAAGAACGATCCAACCGCACGTTGACCATAAATACCATAAATATAGCGCTAAGCGCCATTCACACAGAATGCGCTTTTGTGTTGACAAAGATGCGACGCGGGCAGTGGAACAGGAAAAAATGCAGGACGATGGGAGTGATAAAGCAATAAGCCCCAAGAAGCCACGGTTTACAGTGAATTTATAACAGCTAAGGGACGTTGTTAGGTACGACGTGAAGTGGAGTTATAATATAAACCCCCTTAGCTGTTATAAATTCACTGTAAACCACGGCTTCACGGGGCTTATTGTTGCTTTTATAAAACGGTTATTCCATATACGTAGTAAGGTTTCACAAAATAAAACGGAGCAAATAAAGTGTAATGATATTAATAAAAACAGTATTCTTCCACCAAACAATGTAGCTCCTCAGAAACAGTTGTGGTTGCAACAAAGTGGTTGCCGAGCAACAGACAAACGTAAACAAAGGCGTATGTTACTTTGTAGAGTCATTTACAACAGCTTCGAACGCGGCTCAGCCAATCAGAATCAAGCACCGGAACTCTCCGTTTTATAAACTTCTTTTAACTTGAGCGCCGTGTTTTTAGAAAGTCGTTTCATGCAAGAGACGCGAGCGCAACAGTCAAACACGTCCATGTTTACATAGAAAAAACTATGGAAAAGCAGCGCAATCGAATAAAAAAACCTGTAAAGAACTACTACTGTATGTCTGATATTTCATGTTTGCATCATGGTGACCGGCTGAAAGCTGCTGCTGTTTTTACAGAACATTTATAGTCGGGAAAAATCTAGATTTTTTAATTTTTTGCCAAATCGCCCAGCCCTAAGTCAAGTAAAAAAAACAAACTTGAGAAAATCGGCTCCTTTTACCTTTGAGTTTTGTAGGAATAGTTCATGTAACATTCCCGGTCTTTTGGATACGGGTGGTACTGGTTGTTGTCTCCTAAAAAGCAAACAAACAAACAAATTTTGATTAAAGTATTATTCATAATAATGTAGTACTTAACTGTGAGTGGAGCGTGTGATCTCTTACTCCGGCAGGGATGTCTGTTGGGGTCCTTCTCTCCCTCGACGCTGCTGGCGCTGCTCCAGCTGCCCCAGGACCCTCGGCTGGCTCTCACACTGCCTGATGAGCTGCTGGAATCAGAGCCAGACTCCCACTGCAGACGGCGCTCCGGACATTTACGCCTCGGTCTGCTCAAACACGTGCCTGTGTTTATGTGAACGGAAACAGTTTAACAAAACTCACGTGGAGAGTTATAGTAGATCAGGTCAGTGTGTGTGCATGTGAAATAATTATGATTTTTAAATGTTTTGATAGTCTCTCGTGCTCATCAAGGCTGTGTTTATTTGATCAAAAATACAGTAAAAATAGTGAAATATTATTGTAATTTAAAACAGCTGTTGTCTATGTGAATGTATGCTAAAATGTAATTTATTCCTGTGATCAAAGGCTGCATTTATAAATTCACTGTAAACCACGGCTTCACGGGGGTTATTGCTTTTATAAAACGTTTATTCCATATACGTAGTAAGGTTTCACAAAATAAAACGGAGCAAATAAAGTGTAATGATATTAATAAAAACAGTATTCTTCCACCAAACAATGTAGCTCCTCAGAAACAGTTGTGGTTGCTACAAAGTGGTTGCCGAGCAACAGACAAACGTAAACAAAGGCGTATGTTACTTTGTAGAGTCATTTACAACAGCTTCGAACGTGGCTCAGCCAATCAGAATCAAGCACCGGAACTCTCCGTTTTATAATGCAGCTTTGATCACAGGAATCAATTACATTTCACAACATATTAGAACAGAAAACACAACATCATGTTGTCTTCAACAGCTGTAGCTGATCAGGATGTTGAGGGACACTGGTATGATGTCATTGCTGACATCACTTCCTCACCGCTGTGTTTGACAGGGCTGTCTGGACTGGCTCCTGCTTTAGCTGGTCCAGGTTTCGTGTTGCGGGTTCGAGCAGCATTACGCTGAGATTCTCTCTCGCTCTCTGTCACCATGACGACGCTGTTTTCAGGAAGCCTGTTGGATTATCAATATGAAAATTACATTACAGTAGCAGTAATATTAACCCTCTGGTGCTGTTCAGTCATTTTTTACCAAAAAAAAAAATTAGGTTTTTTTTTTTTTTACTTTATTAGAATGGTTTGAAACTTGGAAAAGGTTTTGGCACTTGTTTTGTGGGGGAAGAAAATTACGAACATAATACAAAAAGGTTAAATGGTCCTGAAAAAAAAAAGAAAACACTCACACAAAAATGACCACACTGGAAACGAATGGGAAGCGGATTCATCTAGTGGAAACGTTTAGTCCTGCGCCCAAACAAAATCTCACTGAAAGCTCATTTTTTGAGATATCAACCTCAGATTTGGAACACAACTTGTTCAGAGTGTTAGGCTTTGATTTTCTTGCAGTTTTAGCGTAAAACACGTTTTGGAAAATATATATTTCATATAAAATTTTAAAATAGTATTTTGTGCATTTTTCATCATAATTAACTTAAACTTCTCTAACTTTCTGGCTCACTTTTTTAAAACCTTTTTTCACTTCAGCAATAATTGGCCAAGTGTATTCTTTAAAAAGAGACCTGTGCTCCAAAGCATTCTAGATTTACAACAGATTAAGCTGGAAATGTCATTTTCAGGTCTCAACTTAATGGTTCTTTAATTGTACTTATGATAAAATGTTTTAAAATAAATACATTTATCAAATAAAAATTTTTTTTTTAAAAATTAAATTAAATGAATTTTTAAAAAATTCAATGAATTTTTAAATTAAATTAAATTAAATTAAATCTGCGTCCATCTTACAAAACAAGTCCTTCAAAGTTTGTCTTGATAAAAATGGAAATCCAAAAATATATGTTTAACAGTAAAATGATAAAATATTGACATTTTAGTGGTTCTTACGTATAACATGTTGCCTCAGAGCTTATGTATTATGTATTGTTTTCAATAATCATACATTTAAAATTCTTATTCATATGCATCAATCTTGAAATCTGACTTTTAAATTGTGAATAGTATACCGCTGCCAATAACTGATATAAAATGCTAAAAATCGAATTAATCATGAGTTGTTAAAATAGTCGATTTATAATATATACACAAGTCATGTTACACGTGTGAATTAAAGCGATCACAGTGTGCCGATGTTCTTTAGCGTAAAAAAAACCTGCTTTTGAACTGAATCAGAATCCAGTGAATCAGGAATCAAGTCAATTCGCTGTCAATTCACGCAACATAACTAGGAACGCCACACAACTATCAAGTGAAGGTTTACAGCAGAACTGTGCAGCTTCTTACCCAGGAATGAGCTCAGCCGTCTTCCGGCGACTCCTGCCCGAGTTTCTCTTGGCTTTGGAGGCTGACACTCCGAGTTCTGCATCTTTCTCCGGTCTCTTCTTCAGACTGCTGCCTCTATCTGTCTTCTGAAGGACCGGCACAAACAGTTCATTAGAGATGTTAAATTGGAAGAACCTCAACACTGAGAAGCTTTTGCTAAAACAAGTGTAAAACAAAAGGTCATCCTCTTATGCTCCTATGGCTCTTACCTCTTCATCTACATTAGCCCTTGTTTCTGCATGCTTTTTTCTTTTACACTCCTGGTTTTGCACCGCTTCATCCGCAGGCTGAGGGACTCTGCTTGTTATGATGCTTTCTGGAAGGGTTTCCATAGGAAACATATCAGCTGGCACTGCCTCGTCCCCTCTGAAGTGCTGTTTCTTCTCGGCAGGGAGAAGGCTTTCGTCTAATATGTTATTGTTGTTATTACAAACTTCGGGGTCTAACTCAAAGCTACGCTCTCGATCTCCGTCGGTGGGAGGAGTGCAGCAGTGCGAGGCAGCAGAATCACCAGCAGCGGCAGATGCAGGGCTGTTCTTATATCGACTGTAAAGGAACGACACCTTCATTTGCTTCTTTGGAGGCTGGGAAGAAGCTCCAGAACTTTTCTTGGATGAGGACTGCGGTCGAATCGTCCCGTTGGCCACAGCTGGAGATCCCCTCCCTTTGCCTTTGTCAGACGGGTGGCTCGTGTCAGTGTAGTTCTTACAGCTGCCTTTTCCTCTACTTTAAAATAATAATAATTAAAATTGAGATTTAAACTGAGATATGATCATTGAAACATCACGTATTGCTGCTGATTAGACTTGCAGGTTAAAAAAAATAATCACATAGAACAAAATGGGTGTGTAAACAACTAACAAGTGTGTGATTCCTTAGTAATAACAGGTGATGCCGTCTCACCTGACTCCGTTTGAGATGCTGTGGGTGACGCTGCTATTTTCACGAGGTACAGAGTTGTGATTGCTACGTGGACTCGGTGTTGAGAACTCGCTCAGAATGTGCTGAGCTTGATGGAAAGCCATCAGACAAACACCAGCTAGAGAGGAACTGCGGAGAGAACAGCTTTGATATGAATGCACAGAAGCACAGGGTGGCGTTTCGTGTGGTTTAAGTATGGATATGGGCTGCTGACCAGGTGAAGACCAGTGTGATGATCCAGAAGGGCTCCTCCCAGCTGGGCCCCGGGACCACCTGAGCACACAGAGGCAGCATGTGGTGAGGAAGAGTCACGTTCAGGGTGAAGTGGAAAAAGGAGCCACGTTCTGTCACCAGAGTCAAGTCTCTGATCACCCACGAAGAGGTGAAGTCTGGAGTGAATCTGGAGAGATGCAGAGAATTAAAAAAATTTCATAGAGGAAAAAAAAATGCTGGGGAATATGGTGTAATGTAGGAATAGACCATGGAGCATTTATGGGACCGTTCACCCAAAAATGAAAATTCTGTCATATTTTGAAGAATGTTGGTAAACAAACAGTTTCGGTTCCCATTGACTTACACAGTGTGGAAAAAACTAGGGATGCACGATATTATCGGAACGTTATCGAAATCGGCCGATAATGGCTTAAAATGCAAATATCGGCATTCAGGAAAAAGTTAGCTTCAAGAATGAGCACACCGCTGATGCGATCTTATCGCTGTCATACCCTGAGAACATGCAAGTTACTCGTCTTATCGGTAAGGCATCGGCCCAATATGAAAAATTATGCCGATATGCCTTACCGATAAGACAAGTAACTCGCATGTTCTCAGGGTGTGACAGCGATAATATCACGTCAGCAGTGTGCTCATTCTTGAAGCGAACTCTTTCCTGAATGATGATTAAATTCACTGTTTTGAGCATTTAATTTGAGAAGGCGAGTACAGAATGAGGCGTCTGGTGTGCGATAAGAGTCACAGTTACTAATGCGAGCAGCAGCGGGTCCTAATGCTTGTCCGGTAAGGCTTTTTATTTACTTAGGGGGCGCTGTTGGCCTACTTGTAATAAAATGAAAGGAAAATACACAAATATCATTAAGATACTTGTGTTTCTGAATAAATAAAGCAGTAATTGATGTCATAATTTAAAGGTCAGAAGGTATAGCTTACATGAATAAAAATCACAAACAAGACACAAATTAAATAATTTTATTTATACAGATTTATTCATTAATGTGTAATATGTTTTTTTTTTCAAACAGATTATGAAAACTTAAATACAAGGAGCTTTAAAAGATTTTCAGAATTTGTACAACTCTTTTGTTTTAGACCATCTACAAATGTTATATCTTCAAATAAAATGTTAAGGATTGCTTTATAGTTGCTTTATAGCTATTTTCAAAGCTTTCATTATAAAAGAACGTCATTGTTTATTAAATTCTCAAAAGTAAGTTTTTGATCAAAACTAACCAAAATGAAAAATAATATGTTTATAATCTCTGCACAGGAGAGACTTGGTGTTGTTTCCAAACAAAAGGAAATATATCGGTATCAGCATCGGCTATCAGCCAAAATTAGTTGAAAAATATCGGCATATCGGATATCGGCAAAAATCCAATATTGTGCATCCCTAAAAAAAACACAATGGAAGTCAATGGGAACCGAACTGAGAGGTTAGCAACATTTTTCAAAATAATCCTCTAGTGTTCCCACGTTTCCGCCACTAAATAAAAAATAAAAAAGGTAATTGCGACTTTTTAATCTCATAATTCTGACAATTTTTTTCTCAGAGTTGCATGATATAAACTCACAAAATGCAACTTACAAAGTCAGAATTGTGAGATAAAAACGCGCAATTGTAAGAAAATAGTTATTTTCCCCTCGGAAATCGACTTTTTAACTTGCAATTTTTCGAGTGTATATCTCACAATTATGAGAAAAGAAGTCAAGATATAAAATTGCAATTATGAGACCCAAAAAAATGGAGATTAATATCATGCAATTCTGACTTTATAACTCACAATTGTGTTTACATCATGCAATTCTGAGAAAAAAAGCCAGGATTGTGAGCTAAAAAGTCACAATTACCTTAATAGATTTTTTTATTCAATGGCAGAAACGGGCTTCCATATGAAACTCACAGGAACAACACGACGGTGAATAAATGATGCCAGTATTTTGATTTTGGGATGAACTATCCTTTATGCGCTTTTAAAAAACAAGGGGAATGAGAACACAGCAAGAAAAAAAGAGAGAGATTGAGTCATCGCCAAACTAAACATTAAAACTGATCATTACCTTAAATTATAAAAACAAATCATTATATGCTGCTAAACATTTGCAATGACTTTAGAGTACAGAAACAGAACAGGCAATAACTAGCGGTAACTAACATGAAAAAGGGAATTTAGGAATATAACACTAAATCATAAATGTACTATTTTAATTCTGTGCATTTTCATTACAACTTAGACAGGCTGTCACACAGCAAATACAAGATGTTATCACAGCACTACAGGGATGGCATACGATCTGCACTTCATTAAAACAGATACTGGACAATATGCACTAGGGTTGGGTACTGAAACCCGGTACCAATATGGCACCGGTATCTATGTAACCGGTATGTACTAGAACCGAATCAGAGCGCAGATTTCGGTGCCATGCCTGAGCGATCGATTTAAATTTTTGTCCTCTGGTTCTCCGAAACGGACGTAAGAAGCATCATCACCGGCACCGCACGTGAAAAATAATTTCCAGACTGAGAAAATGCACGTGAACTCAAGTCAGAAAACTGTAATAATACAAATCCAACAAATCTTTGTAGTAACGAGAGTGTCCATGTTGTTTTCACATTCCGACTTAAAAGCACAGCTCGGGAAATGAGAGCATCGAGGAGCGCGTGAATGCAGTAATTACACTTGCTCTGATGGCGGCAGGTAGCCTTCCGTTAACTAAGCTAAACATGCTTAAATTAAAATGCCTAAAGCTAAAACTTCCCTTGTATTCATATTTCTAAACCTGTTGTCCAACAAAAGAGAACATTATAACCTTTTTACTCCAGTCAAATTCTTCCTTTTGTGATCTGATATGGCTTCTTGTCACAGAATGAGGCAGAAAATATGTTCCATAGGCTACTTTAAAAATACATCGATTAGCAATGGATTATAAATATACTTAATTATTATGAAAATACCAGAGATGGCTTGAATAACACAGATAAACTATATTGTCGCAGTCGAGTGTTTATTGTCTTTGTTTTATCATTCAAAACGTTTATATGTTCTGTTTACTCAGTTACAGCTATAATAGCGATGCCTTTGTCCATATTAGGGATTTCCTGGAGGGTCATGAGTTCCGCTACTTCTGTGACTGGATATGTGATATATTTTCTGTGCGAGGGAGCCCTCTGGCGTCCAGTATGAATGAAACAGACATCGTGTGTTTATAGTGCTAATGGCCAATCCATAATTTTTGGGGAATTTTTATTTATTTATTTTTTAATAAGTATCGGTTCAGGCGCCGGAACCGTTTTAAAAGTATCAATTTGGCACCAGTATCAAAAAAAAACCCAAACGATACCCAACCCTAGTATGCACAGTAGAGAAAAGAGCTGAGAGTCAGCAGGCACATGCACTTTCACATTATCACTCGAGACTCACGCGATGGTGATTTCTGAGGACGAGTTGTAGTCCACTTTGAAAGACCTGCAGTGTTGCACCTCAAAGCCATAACCTTGACATTTATATCCATTAATGCTCATGGACACTACAGTCAGCGGCAGCTCGCCTGCATTCTCCACTTTAAAGCTCTTCTGGATGGAAAACAAGGGCTTACTTGATTGTAAACCTGTGAAAAGACAAGAAAGGAAATGGAAAATGCTGCTGATGCACTTAATGAAATGTATTTCATCGATCTTTGGGTCACACTTTAGTTTGGGGACCAATTCTCACTATTAACTCTGACTTTTGCCTCAATAAACTCCTAATGTGCTGCTTATTAAAAAAGAAAAACCGAAACAAGTATATACGATATATACGCAAATATACAAAATGTTTACCATTCTGAATATCAGTTATGTTGAGAACTTTCTTCATTTTAAGCGGCTCGTGTTATGAAAATACTGGCGTATTTCAATGCTCGGGTGAGATTACGTAACATTTGAACAGCCTTCTGTCTGTGCCGTTTTGACTTACTCGTTTTCATCACTTTCACTTTAAAGGGGTCGTGACATGAGAAACCAAATTTCCCTTGATCTTTTGACACAGAAGAGGTCTTTGTATGCTTAATACATCCTGCAAGTTTCATAACTTAAAATGTGACCTTGGAGCACAAAAGCAGTATTAAGTCGCTGGGGTATATTTGTAGCAATAGCCAAAATTACAAGCATGGGTCAAAATGATTGATTTTTCTTTTATGCCAAAAATCATTATGATATTAAGTAAAGACCATGTTCCATGAAGATATTTTGTAAATTTCCTACTGTAAATATATCAAAACTTAATTTTTGATTAGTAATATGCATTGCTAAGGACGTCATATGGACAACTTTAAAGGCGATTTTCTCAGTATTTTGATTTTTTTGCACCCTCAGATTCCAGATTTTCAAAT
>NW_015546098.1:1093996-1103468 GCF_001515605.1 Sinocyclocheilus anshuiensis | reverse complement strand
ATCCTAACAAACCATACATCAATGGAAAGCTTATTTATTCAGCTTTCAGATGATATATAAATCTCAATTTCCAAAAATTGACCCATATTTTTTGCGGTCCAGGGTCACATTTAAGTGTGTGTTCAGTTTTCACCGTTGACTGTTTTAAAAACAAATCGCATATGATGCTGGCTTTGCCAGAACACTTTTGCTCAAAGATCAGGCCAGTTCTGGACCCAACAATGACGCCACAAACTGCAAGTAATGTATTTCATGTAAAAACAATTTTTAAAACAGTAATGCATAGGCAATGATGTTAGCCAATCATAACAGTGGGCGGTTACACTGAGCTCTTAAAGGGAAAACACCACATAACAGACTGTTTCGGTCAGAGGATGAGAAACAGGGTGGAAAAAGGACATAAATCACTCAACTTTGAATGTTTTTCGTCCAAAAATAATTACACCTCAGGGAACATTATAAAATTAGGGATGCACGATATTATCGGAACGTTATTGAAATCGACCGATAATGGCTTAAAATGCAGATCTCGGCATCGGCCCGATATGAAAAATTATGCCGATATGCCTTACCGATAAGACGAGACACTTGTAAATTAAATAATTTATATATATACAGATTTATTCATTAATGCGTAATATGTTTTTTTTTTCAAATGGATTATGAAAACTCTTTTGCTTTAGACCATCTACAAATGTTAAATATTCAAATAAAATGTTAAGGATTGCTTTATAGTTATTTTCAAAGCTTTCAATGTACTCTGATTATAAAAGAACTTCATTGTTTATTTAATTCTCAAAAGCAAGTTTTTGTTAAAACAAAACTAACCAAAATGAAAAATAATTTCTTTATAATCTCTGTACAGGAAAGACTTGGTGTTGTTTCCAAACAAAAGAAAATATATCGGTATCGGCCAAAATGAGTTGAAAAATATCGGCATATCGGCAAAAATCCAATACCGTGCATCCCTAAATAAAATAATTAAAAAAACATGTCATGACCTCTTTAATTCTCCTGCACGGACTCGTTCTCTAAACTGAACAGCCAATCAGAGTTCTCACTCTCATCGATGGCCCGAACATACTGAATCAGCCAAACTGATGCTGATGTGAGGAACACAGCAGAAAAACTAGCCCAACGTCAGCTTAACAGAGATGAGCTGTCAGGAGAAGCTGAGCTCACCGTCTCCGCACTCCATGAGGGTCGACTGGGGCACGTTGAAGCGCAGTGAGGCTGCAGGCCCGGGGAGCTTCCCTCCCACTCGCAGGAGCTCCTTTGCCCCGAAGCCTTTAACCAGAACCATGTCAAACACAGTCAGGTTGTTCCTGTCAGAGAACAGAGAGAGCCACAATTACTGTGTGCTAACAACCAGCACAGAAACTCATCGTAACTCCTAGAGAAAAAACACTAGAACACATAAGGCGTGCTCAATCTCTTGCTCAATGTGGTGAATTTGGGTGAAAAATGGATCTGTATGGATTCTGTACAGATGAAATTGTGCAAATTGCTATTGAAATGACTGGATTTTGCCCAGAAAATTTTACTGAGTGACCGCACCTTAAGGCACAATGTCATATGACTAATTGCTAAATGAAAAGAAGAAAAAAAATAATAAATCACAATGTTGCACTACATAATACATTTAAGGTTCCTACACTTTTGCTCAATAGATGCCCATGACTTGTCCTGTAGTATGTGTGCACTGGATGAGGATCACTCAAAACGCCCTAATAGTCGACTAAACGTTAGTCAACGACAACTATACATTAAGTCAACAAGGCTTAGTCGACTAAAATTTATTTAGTCAGTTAGTCGCAGAAAAAAAAGCTGTCAGTGTCCGTGACAGGCAGATCGTTAACGGCTGGTCCTTGAGGTAATTACAGTATATCGGGCAGAATAATCGTTCATCCACCTAAAAAAAAAAAGCATAAGTAGTAGTAACTTTACACAGCCGTTTGCTCTAACGTTAGTGTTTGTGTGGAAGCTATTAGCGCATTTACTGCATGCCATGGACGGTTTCCTGGAAGCAACTTAAAATACGCTACAATTTTTTCTCATTCAGAAAAGAGTAGTACATAATTCGAAACTGTAAAGGGTCTACTTTTATTTGTGTGCACTCACAATATCGACAAGATGTTGTGTTTTTGTAAAATAAAGAAAACAAACATGCATGCTTTCTGCCGTCTCGGTCTCTGTGAACCGGAGTGCATCACCAAAATGAACCGAAACTCAGCGTATAGGCCACCTGCCTCACAGACATGAGAAATATATCTATAGAAAGCTTGAAATGTCTCCTTTTAAATAAACCAATTCAAATTGAAAGCAAAAACTCTCTGATTATATAATCTGTATGAAAGGTGCATTAATGTGGAGATCAGCGAGTCAGCAACTTTATCTTCGCAGCTGACACACTGACTGAGAAAACTCTAATTTATTAATAAACAATTAAAATATCTCTTTGCTATTTTTCCGACACATAGTCATTACTTTTGCGGCAAGCTCTATGCGTGTGCTTGAGCGCGGAATAGGCTTTATAATAAAGGCCCCCCAAAGTTTTTGAACAGTAAGATGTTTAATGTGTTTTTAAAGAAGTCTCTTCTGCTCACCAAGCCTGCATTTATTTGATCAGAAATACAGCAAAAGCTGTAATATTGTGAAATATTTTTACCATTTAAAATAGCTGCTTTCTATTTGAATATCTGTTAAAATATAATTTATTTCTGTGATGCGCAGCTCTATTTTCAGCATCATTACTCCATGTGTTTTAAAGAAGGCTCTTCTGCTCACCTGCATTTATTTGATCAAAATTACAGCAAAATCAGTAAAATTGTGAAATATTTTTACTATTTAAAATAACTGTTTTCTATTTGAAAATATAATTTATTCCTGTGATTTCAAAGCAGAGCTTTAGCATCATTACTCCAGTCACATGATCCTTCAGAAATCATTCTAATATTCTGATTTGCTGCTCAAAAAACATTTATTATTATGATGTTGAAAACAGCGGAGTAGATTTTTTTCAGGTTTCTTTGATGAATAGAAAGTTCAGAAGAACTGCATTTTTCTGAAATAGAAATCTTTTGTAACATTATAAATGTCTTTATCATCAATAATAATCAAGTTAAAGCATCCTTGCTGAATAAAAGTATTCATTTCTATAATTTATTTCCCAAATAAAAAAAATGATACTGACTCCAAGCTTTTGAATGGTAGAGTGTATAATGTTACAAAAGCTTTTTATTTCAGATAAATGCTGATCTCTGGATCTTTCTATTCATCAAAGAATCCTGAAAAAATGTACTCAACTGTTTTAAATATTAATAATAATAATAAATACTTTTGAGCAGCTAATCAGAATATTAGAATGATTTCTGAAGATCATGTGACACTGAAGACTGGAGTAATGATGCTGAAAATACAGCTGCGCATCACAGAAATAAATTATATTTTAACAGATATTCAAATAGAAAGCAAATATTTTAAATAGTAAAAATATTTCACAATATTACAGCTTTTGCTGTATTTCGGATCAAATAAATGCAGGCTTGGTGAGCAGAAGAGACTTCTTTAAAAACATTACAAATCTTACTGTTCAAAAACGTTTGACTGGTAGAGTATATTTAAGGACATGCAATTAGTCTACTTCTAAATGGCTTAAATGAATGACTACTAATCTCGACTAGAAAAATTGTAAAGTTTGCAGACCAAACTGTATACCATTTTCCAAAATTTCTGCTAGGAAATACATTTTAAGGGTTTTTTATGACCATGCATTGGCAGTTCTGTCCATAGCAACATACCGACAAAAAGCAAAACTTTTTTCCTTAATCCATTCAACACATTTATAATGAAATAGCTCAGTGCTACATAAATGCCTCATTTGTGCAGAGCAGTACCTGATGAGGAGCAGTGAGGTGATGTGCTTGTGTTCTGTGGGTTGGTACGCCACCGAAACCGTCCTCGACTCCCACGGCCGGAGGACAAATCTCAACACACTGCCTCTCTCACTGTCCTGTTAGCAAAAACACGAGTACACAACAACCAGTTATACACAATGCACACTTAATAGTGCTTAATACAGCTGTTCAAAGATCATGAGCTCACCTTATGGTTAGCAGCCGACAGAAGAAACTCTGCTGTAGTGATATTCACAGACAGCGGGCTAATATTAAACCTAGAACAGATACATTTATGTTGTGAAGTTATTTTTCATGAACACTGTTGTTATTGTTAACTAAAATAAAAAAAAAAAAAAAACTGAAAAAAGCTGAAATAAAATAAAAATATCTGATGAAAAAATTAGAAACACCTCGGGAACTAAATGAAACAAAAAACTAGCTGAAGTACTAAAATTACTGAAACCAAAAAAAAATAAATCTAAGCAGAAAAAAATAAAGAGGGGAAAAAAACTAATTAAAAAAATGACAAAAGCACATTAAAAACTGAAAATACTCAAATTAAAGCTAATTAAAATGTTAATAAATACTATAATAATAAAAAAATACTAAAATAACACATCTTATGACTCTTTAACCTTATGTGAAAATACATGTCCTATTTACATGTACAAAGCAACATTTCTCATTTTTATGCAATTTAATTATATGTATTAAAATATTAAATCTAATACAGAAATAAAAATGAATAAAAACTGTACAGGCATAAAATAAATAAATAAATAAATAAATGTAAAAAATAAATATAAGGTATTTTTCATGAACACTGTTGTTATTTCCAACTCAAATAAAGCTGAAAACATTTTTTTTTATATCTGATGAAAAACTAGAAATATCTTGGGAACTAAATGAAACAAAAAAACACTAGTTGAAGTACTAAAATTACTGAAACCAAAATAAAATCTAAACAGAAAAAAAATAAACAGGAAAAAAAAAAACTAATAAAAAATGACAAAAGCACATAATAACGGAAAATACTCAAATTAAAGCTAATTAAAATTTTAATAAATACTATAATAATAAAAAACACTAAAATAACATCTTATGACTCTTTAACCTTATGTGAAAATACATGTCCTATTTACATGTCAACATTTTGGCATGTAAAAGCTTGTATTTACTGTTTTTCATATTGCACTAGATATTCAATTTTTCATAAAGGCATTGTAATTAAGGTTTTAGGCCATATGAGTGTGTGTTTACAGTATGCACCATTTAGTCAGCATGTGAAGGGCTTCGAGGGGAACCGGGTATGAGAAGAGGGTTCTGATTTCCACAGAAACCACCGAACCCGTCGGGTTTTTCAGAGTGAAATTCTTTACCTGGAATTAAATTACAACAATTAGCTGTATAATGCCTACTTGATGATTTGATTAATAGACACACAGTTCACACAATGAGGAAAATTCTGTGTCATGCACTAAAACTTCTTACTAAAGATACTCCTTTTAGTTTTACCGAACAAACATTTGGGTGAAGTTCAATTCAAAAGATCTTTATGAGTGATTTGCATACCTTACTGTCATTGACAGGTGTGGCCCCGAAGTCCAGGGGTGAAGAGTGGTTTGCAGGAAGTCTGGGCCACCTGAAACACACACACACACACACACACACACACACACACACACACACACACACAAACACAAACACAAACACAAACACAAACACAAACACACACACACACACAGAAACAGATGCATGCATACTCAATAAAACAGTATGTATATTTGCAGTGCATGCACATATGTTTAAACAGCATACAAAATGAGTAGCCTATTTGTCTTCACAGGTCTGTCTACATCTCTCAGCATGTTTACCTGCATGAACGCCCTTTGCTGCAAAGCCAACGGCTACAGAGCGCAGAGGCCAGACTGCTGTCTACTCTCCAGAGAGATGAGGAGGATTCTGGGAGAAGGGATTGCTGCCACTCAACGCGTCCTGCACAGAAAAAAAACATTCAATTGTTTTTACTTACAGCATACTCATAAAAGATGCAAAAACTAGTATACCACAATCTATTCAATCCATTTATAGGACAAGTTTACGACAAGTGACTACACTAGAGGGCTTCAAGATGACCTAAAAATTATTTAAAATAAGACCAAATGTACAATAAAATAAGCTGAAACAACTAATAATTACAATATTTCTTTATAATTAAAAAATTACCTCCTCGCAGGGTTATTATAGAAAACTAAAACCAAATAAATGAAATAAATGCTAACTGAAACAAAATAAAATATAAAAAGCATAAACATATTTCAGCTAGTTGCCAAAGCAACATTTCTCATTTTTATGCAGTGTAATTATATGTATTAAAATATCAAATCTAATACAGAAAAAAAACAAAATATTTTTTTAAATTATTATTAAAAACTATAACAGAATCTCATTGATACTAAAATAACACTACTTCCCTGTTTTAAAATTATGATTTCTAGACCTGTATAGGCATTTAAAAAAAAACAAAAAAAAGACGTAAAAATACAAAAAAGAAATAAAATAGAAAGTTTTATACATATATATATATATATATATATATATATACACATACTTTTTAAACATATTATTAAAAACTATAACAGAATCTCAATGATACTAGAATAACACTGCTTCCCCATTTTAAAATTATGATTTCTAGACCTGTAAATATCACATAAATTAATAAAAACTTGAAAAACCATGGGCATTTTTTAAATTAAAACACATTTTACTATTTATGCCAAGCTCTAAAATAATTTATCGGGTAGAAGTTGTGAATAAAAAATATTTGTAAAAATCCTTATCCAGTAAATCATGATGGACTGGAAGATATAATAATTTTGATTCATCATTTTAGTTGCTTTTTTCTTTTACAGAAACTAGATTAAAATAAGCTTTCAAAACAAAACCAGGGCTAAGGGAGCCTTCGAATATTGTTTAGACAATGGAGGACAAAAAGGCTGAGATCCACTGGTGCAGAAAAACTCTTCAGTGAGTCCAGGTGTGTTTGTCTCACCTGTTCTGGACAAACGGAGAGGACAGAGCCGTTCACACTCCTCAGCAGACTCAAACATAACATCTCCCTGCTGCGGATCAGTTCAGACAAAAACATGCAAAGTCTGGTTAATAATATGACCTAAAGTAAGATAATGCAGCATAAACAAATAAACTACTGCTTATACATTCTCTTTCAAATGCATTCTGTCTCTGCAGCAGTGAATAAATCTAATCCATCTTTAGGTTTCTGTCAATACAGCACAGTGGGCATAAACCAGGGGTGTGTGATATTTATCGTCTACAATAATATGTTAATTGTTGTTTTAATGATGTGCGAGCTGACATAATGGCGTATATCACTCAAAAAACAAACAGAAACACGTCTTGAGAGTCCAAAAGCATTGACTGAGTGATGAAGCAGTCAGAATGACCTGTAATTCAAGTTATGAAAGCAACAAAATATGCCTGTATGGGTATGTTTTTATATTCATAAGATATGATATAGTTGAGTAATACACACTAGCAAGAGTGCCGTTTTCCTGAATATCAGCATATGAGCAGAACATTTGTGCATCTCAGAGCAACACTGCAGTGTTTCGTTTCTTAATTAATCTGTTTTTGAATTAATCACTTGAGTCAGTGATTCAATGATCCATTCATAAAGACAGTCACTTGCTTTGTTTCTAAATGAATCAGGCGTTTTAAACGAATTGTTTGAATAAATGATTCAATGATCCATTCATAAAGACAGTCACTTGCTTTGTTTCTAAATGAATCAGGCGTTTTAAACGAATTGTTTGAATAAATGATTCAATGATCCATTCATAAAGACAGTCACTTGCTTTGTTTCTAAATGAATCAGGCGTTTTGAATGAATTGTTTGAATAAATTATTCAATGATCCATTCATAAAGACAGTCACTTGCTTCGTTTCTAAATTAATCAGGCGTTTTGACTGAATTGTTTGAATAAATGATTCAATGATCCATTCATAAAGACAGTCACTTGCTTTGTTTCTAAATGAATCAGGCGTTTTGAATGAATTGTTTGAATAAATGATTCAATGATCCATTCATAAAGACAGTCACTTGCTTTGTTTCTAAATGAATCAGGCGTTTTGAATGAATTGTTTGAATAAATGATTCAATGATCCATTCATAAAGACAGTCACTTGCTTTGTTTCTAAATGAATCAGGCGTTTTGAATGAATTGTTTGAATAAATGATTCAATGATCCATTCATAAAGACAGTCACTTGCTTTGTTTCTAAATGAATCAGGCGTTTTGAATGAATTGTTTGAATAAATGATTCAATGATCCATTCATAAAGACAGTCACTTGCTTTGTTTCTAAATGAATCAGGCGTTTTGAATGAATTGTTTGAATAAATGATTCAATGATCCATTCATAAAGACAGTCACTTGCTTTGTTTCTAAATGAATCAGGCGTTTTGAATGAATTGTTTGAATAAATGATTCAATGATCCATTCATAAAGACAGTCACTTGCTTTGTTTCTAAATGAATCAGGCGTTTTGAATGAATTGTTTGAATAAATGATTCAATGATCCATTCATAAAGACAGTCACTTGCTTTGTTTCTAAATGAATCAGGCGTTTTGAATGAATTGTTTGAATAAATGATTCAATGATCCATTCATAAAGACAGTCACTTGCTTTGTTTCTAAATGAATCAGGCGTTTTGAATGAATTGTTTGAATAAATGATTCAATGATCCATTCATAAAGACAGTCACTTGCTTTGTTTCTAAATGAATCAGGCGTTTTGAATGAATTGTTTGAATAAATGATTCAATGATCCATTCATAAAGACAGTCACTTGCTTTGTTTCTAAATGAATCAGGCGTTTTGAATGAATTGTTTGAATAAATGATTCAATGGTCCATTCATAAAGACAGTCACTTGCTTCGTTTCTAAATGAATCAGGCGTTTTGAATGAATCGTTTGAATGAACGATTCAGTGAATCACTCATTAAGGGACTTAGCGTGAACCGTATCTGTATTTTGGAGCAAGTTCAGTCATGTTCATGCTGATGTATTCAAGCTTTACCTTTGAGGCAGAAGAGTATGTTTGGAGGTGAAGCTCCACTGGAGTCCCCACACTGGTTCTCAGAGTCACTGTGGTTCTGAGGATTGTGGGTAAAGATCTGCTGAGTAGCTGAAGAGACAGAAGCTTCCAGCTCCCAGGCCTCACTTCCAGGGACTTTGTCAAATTTACAATCTATAAAATGGGAACATTTACATCTCAGGAAAGCTGTAAAAACAGTTACAGTATCAGTCAAAAGTTCTTGAACAGTAAGATTTTTAATGTTTTTTAAAGAAGTCTCTTCTGCTCACCAAGCCTGTATTTATTTGATCAGAAATACAGCAAAAGCTGTACTAGTGTGAAATATTTTTACTATTTAAAATAACTGCTTTTTATTTGAATATATTTTAAAATGTAATTTATTGCAAAGCTGAATTTTCAGCATCGTTACTCCAGTCTTCAGTGTCACATGATCCTTCAGAAATCATTCTAATGT
>NW_015546098.1:1085263-1092183 GCF_001515605.1 Sinocyclocheilus anshuiensis | reverse complement strand
CAGCATCATTACTCCAGTCTTCAGTGTCACATGATCTTCAGAAATCATTCTAATATGCTGATCTGCTGCTCAAGAAACATTTCTGATTATTATTATTATTAATATTTAAAACAGATGAGTGCGTTTTTTCAGGATTCTTTGATGAATAGAAAGATCCAAAGATCAGCATTTATCTGAAAGCTTTAAGCTTTTGTAATATTATATACTCTACCATTCAAAAGCTTGGAGTCAGTATCTTTTTTTGGGGGGGAAAGAAATGATAGAAATTAATACTTTTATTTAGCAAGGATGCTTTAAATTGATCAAAAGTGATGATAAAGACATTTATAATGTTTCAAATGATTTCTATTTCAGATAAATGCTGTTCTTCTGAACTTTCTATTCATCAAAGAAACCTGAAAAATTCTACTCAGCTGTTTTCAACATAATAATAATAATAATAAATAAAGTTTAAGCAGCAAATCAGCATATTAGAATGATTTCTGAAGATCATGTGACACTGAAGACTGGAGTAATGATGCTGAAAATACAGCTGCGCATCACAGAAATAAATTACATTTTAACAGATATTCAAATAGAAAGCAGCTATTTTAAATAGTAAAAATATTTCACAATATTACTGCTGTATTTTGAATCAAATAAATGCAGGCTTGGAAAAAGCAGAAGAGAATTCTTTAAAAAACATTAAAAATCTTACTGTTCTAAAACTTTTGACTGGTCGTGTATAATATTATTTAGTTTTAATTGTGTATTTTAAGGACTATGTTGACTAGTTGAAAAAAATCCTATCCACAAACTATCTGACATTAGCTTTGTATAATAACAAAAAGTAAAATAAAATCATTGACCCACCAACTACTCAAGAAATTCAACACTCTTAATTTACTCCCCGAGTGTCCTGCAGTGCATTGATCTGCTCTAAAGACGAGTGTTCACAGCACATCCAGCTGTCATTACCTTAAAGACTCTGTGCTGGGACAGTGAGATGTGAGTGATTCTGAAGGTGACGAGGAAGGGGTTAAACAGCCAGAGCTCGACCTGCTCTGAGCCCCTCGGCTTCTGACGGACCTGAACTAAAGAACTCAGCTCAGAGTTGGGCCATCTGAAACACATAGAGAGGAACGACTGTAAAAACAAGGCTAAACATTGAGGAGAACACAGCATTTACTGGGTTACTTTATATATTTGATATCCTAATTATAAAGAGGTGAAGGAAAGACACTACATTCACATGCATACGTTTGGGATCTTTTAATGTTTTAGAAAGTAGCCTCTCATTAAGCATAAGAGATACTTTTAACATTTAAAACATGGCAAGGCTGCATTTACTTGATTAAAAAAAATACCAGTAAAAACAGTAATATTGTGCAAAATGTTCACAATTAAAAAAATAACTGTTTTCTATTTTAATATATTTTAAAATGTGATGGCAAAGCTGAATTTTCAGCTTACTGTGTTTGGAGCATAAGAACAAATTGCGGGGCGGGGGGGAATTAATATTTTCTTATATGTCCAGTGGCCATATAAGTAATAGTAAAATATTTTTACTATATAAAATAACTGTTTTCTGTTTGAATGTATTTTAAAATGTAATTTATTCCTGTGATCAAAGCTGAATTTTCAGCATCATTACTCCAGTCTTCAGTGTCACATGATTGAAATAGAAATCTTTTGTAACATTATAAATGTCTTTATCATCACTTTTGATCGATTTAAAGCATCCTTGCTAAATAAAAGTATTACTTTCTATATCTATTTCTAATTTCTTTCCCAAAAAAAAAAAAGATACATTATAGTGTGTAATGTTACAAAAGCTTTTTATTTCAGATAAATGCTGATCTTTGGATCTTTCTATTCATCAAAGAATCCTGAAAAAATGTACTCAACAGTTTTAAATATTAACAATAATAATAATAAATGTTGTTTGAGCAGCAAATCAGAATATTAGAATGATTTCTGAAGATCATGTGACACTGAAGACTGGAGTAATGATGCTGAAAATACAGCTGCGCATCACAGAAATACATTACAGTTTAACAGATATTTTCAAATACAAAGCATTCAAAATGAAACCAAAACAATGTTTTTTATATTCAATTTACCAGTCAATGTTTAGGTTCCATGCTTTTATATATATATATATATATATATATAACTTGTCCTGTTTAAAATTTATATGAGAATAATGTTGGAAAAATATGTTATATTTAGCCTTTTGTGTGCAAAGCAGTGCCTGCAGTTAATGGGTGTTTAATAGAAACGTTGCACAACAATTCTCAACCATGGCATGAAAGAGCCTCTACGGCTGGGTCTCAGGAGGGCATGGGTTTAACCATTAATAAAAACCATAATTAAAAATTGTAAAATATGATGTAACATTAGAAAAATGCCATTCTTGGCCTATTGTGTATTCGCAGTCCAATAGTGATTTGAATTGATTTAAATACAGATAATGTAAATGATTAAAGCATAAGGTAAACTGCAGTAAATCTGCTCTTACCTGTGTGTGCTTTCCAGCAGTGGATATAAATTCACCGTTCTGTTTGCTAAAATCTCTAGGCCGAACTGACTCGGACATCTTGTACTTTTAGCTGACAAAGAGCCTAAACACAAAAAAGCGAAACACAATCAAGCAAACAGGGTATGAACAATCAGAACACGCATGAGTATTTCAGGCTACTGACGTCTACAGAAGAGCGAAGCCACTTGAGTGAAATTCATAGCGGACGGCTTGAGCAGCGCTTCAGTCAGTTCAACACTGCTGTCGGTTCTGGACACGAGCTGGATCTCCTTAAAAACACACAAGACGAGTCAAGCCACACGTTTATAAACCATGCATAATTAAACCAATCAGAAGCGGTGTGCACATACCTTCACACAGAGCTGTTTAACCCCGGAGTTCAACACGAACACTCCTATTCTGGGATCTGCTGGATTAAAAATGCATGAATAATTACGAATACATATTTTGAAAATTGCTTCCAAATGGAAAAAAAAATAAAGAATGCATAGCATGATGTCCACAAGGTGGTGCTGTGATTCCAGGAAAGAAGTCATATGTGACCCTGGAGCACAAAACCAGTTATAAGGGTCAATTTTTCAAAATTTTGATTTATATATCATCTGAAGGCTGAATGAATAAGCTTTCCATTGATGTATGGTTTGTTAGGATAGGACAATATTTGGCTGAGATACAACTATTTGAAAATCTGGAATCTGAGGGTGCAAAAAAATCTAAATATTGAGAAAATCATCTTTAAAGTTGTTCAAATGAAGTTCTTAGCAATGCATATTACTAATCAAAAATTAAGTTTTGATATATTTACGGTAGAAAATGTACAAAATATCTTCATGGAACATGATCTTTACTTAATATCCTAATGATTTTTGGCATAAAAGAAAAATCAGTAATTTTGACCCATACAATGTATTTTTGGCTATTGCTACAAATATACCCCAGCAACTTAAGACTGCTTTTGTGCTCCAGGCTCACATATTTGTTGGGCAGTGTAGTACTTTAATAGAGCAAAAGCATTTCTATATTTAATAAGGAAGTGAAATAGAGTCTATGCTCATATCTAACGGTTAACTGAAGAGATCAAGTGGGCTGATGGTTTTGAAAGCAGAGATGAAATCTATGACGAGGTGTTTCCAGGTGATATTATTGCCACATGTTTGTGCTATAAATGAAAAAACTGACTCATATCATTAGACTCGAGACATTACCACCTCAAAGAGCGCATGGATTTTCAGTGGCAAGTTACTACATAGTTACTTTAAAAAATAGGGTGCAAACTACAATGCATATGTTAATTCCAGTAATGAAACAACCATAAGTAAATGCATTGAATTCAGAGGTTTAATAACATGTACACTAACATTAAATGTTTAAATGCTTGAGAGTGGGTAATTTTTTTTTGTGTTTGAAAGAAGTCTCATGCGCACCAAGGTTGCATTTTTTCTTAACTGAACAATGAATCTGTTGCATTAAATAACCAATTATATACATACTATAGTTATGTAAAGCATGATATGTTTGTGCTTTCTTTTTAAAAGAAAAAGAACAAAAATCTAATAATGCTGTGGTTCTATGGCTGTTTATATTACAACATCTTTACACCACAAGGACGCATTTTTATGATCTCACCAAGGGCCCCACGAACCCACGAGTGCGATCCAGAAGTCCAAACAAAAAGTGTTAAAACACAATCATGCTGAAAAACACGATGGACACAACAAATTGCCCAGTTTTTTTGTGTACGTGTATATGTGTGTGTGTGTGTGTGTGTGTATGTGTGTGCGCGTGTGTGTGTATGTATGTGTGTGTGTGTGTGTGTGTGTGTGTGCGTGTGTGTGCGCGTGAGTGAGTGTATATGTGTGTGTGTGTGTGTGTGTATGTGTGTGCGCGTGTGTGTGTGTGTATGTGTGTGTGTGTGTGTGTGTGTGTGCGTGTGTGTGCGCGTGAGTGAGTGTATATGTGTGTGTGTGTGTGTGTGTATGTGTGTGCGCGTGTGTGTGTGTGTATGTGTGTGTGTGTGTGTGTGTGTGTGCGTGTGTGTGCGCGTGAGTGAGTGTATATGTGTGTGTGTGTGTGTGTGTATGTGTGTGCGCGTGTGTGTGTGTGTATGTGTGTGTGTGTGTGTGTGTGTGTGCGTGTGTGTGCGCGTGAGTGAGTGTATATGTGTGTGTGTGTGTGTGTGTATGTGTGTGCGCGTGTGTGTGTGTGTATGTGTGTGTGTGTGTGTGTGTGTGTGCGTGTGTGTGCGCGTGAGTGAGTGTATATGTGTGTGTGTGTGTGTGTGTATGTGTGTGCGCGTGTGTGTGTGTGTATGTGTGTGTGTGTGTGTGTGTGTGTGCGTGTGTGTGCGCGTGAGTGAGTGTATATGTGTGTGCGTGTGTGTGTGTATGTGTGTGCGCGTATATGTGTGTGTGTGTGTGTGAGTGAGTGAGTGTATGTGTGTGTGTGCGTGTGAGTGAGTGAGTGTGTGTGAGAGAGTGAGTGTATATGTGTGTGTGTATGCACAAGTATGTTTGTGTGTGTTTGTGAGTGAGTGTGTGCGTGTGTGTGTGTGTGAGAGAGTGTATGTGTGTGCGCACAAGTATGTTTGTTTGTGTGTGAGTGAGAGTGAGTGTATATGTATGCGTGTGTGTGTGAGAGAGTGTATGTGTGTGCGCACAAGTATGTTTGTGTGTGTGTGTGTGTGTGAGAGAGAATCATATAAAAAAATAAACAAATGCTGACGCCTTCAAAGATCACAGAGAAAGCTAAACCAAAGCCAAAAATAAATAAAGCCAGCAAAACATGTACAAAAATTCACACAAATATCACTAGGAGGATTTTAGTCAAAAATCATGTCGAGCACTTCTAGCACCTGCGGCAGAAATCAAATACAGGTTTATAATCTAAAAGAGCACAGTGTAAAAAAAAAATCACTTTAAAGTATGGATAAAAGCAGAAAGGGACAAACCGGCAGCATCTTCTGGTGGTGGGAGGACTAGAAGCACCACAATGTTCTCCAGCACGTACGGCTTGAGTTTGTCCAGGTGTCTGTCCCCTCTTTCAGAAAGACTGATCCAAAGTGCAAACCTGCCCTCCTCGGATACTAAACACCAACCCTGAGAGGAAAGAGAGCGACGTGTAAAGACTGCACAAACATATTTCATCAACTCACTAAACACCCGTCAACACAAATCACAGGAATGCAAAGCGTTCCAACTAAACAAGAAGTGCCCTGTCTCGACAGACAACCAGCAGAAACCTGATCAATCAATGCAACTGAAGCGGTCACCTCACTACATTATTGTATGTGAGTTTCACTTTAAAAGAATCAGATGTCTGTGAGTGTAAAGCTGCTAACAGCCCGATCAACTCCATACTGAATTATTAGCTGTGTAGAGTCCCAGGCCTTTCCAACAAGGACTAGCTTTTCCTATACAATAATAAAGCCATGGTGACGTAATCTAGTGTCTTCAGATTAGGGCTGAAATGATTAGATTTTAACAGAGAAGACCCTGCAGCGTTATTTTACATTTGCTTATTCAATTTCTGTACCTGAATACTACTGTTAAACCAACCTGAAAAACTTAAACCACTGTTTATTTCATTTGTATCTTTGTTGTATTGTATTATATTTGTGCTATTGCTTGTAATTTGTTTATTTGTTCTTATTTTATTACTGATGGTTTACTTGTATTCAATAATGTCTGAACTTTTTATTAGTCAAACTAGTAAACAACGAGTCAAACAACTATTTCTATTTTATTTCTATTTATTTTATTATTTTATATAATTTTATTTATATTTATTTTATTTTTTATTTTTATTATTTTATATTATTTTATTTATATTTATTTTATTATTTTATATTTTATTTTATATTATTTTATATTTCATTTTATTATATTTTATTTATTTTATATATTTTTATTTATTTTATTATTTTATTTACTTATTGTGGCAGGGGTAGTGAAATTTTTGAAAGCACAAGTAAAAATAAATGTTTAACCTCTTTTTAAAATTATTTGTAATTTTCTAGGCAGAAGCACTTTTCACAAAATCACCCTCTAAAAGGATTCATTCGTTCTAAATAAAGCTATTCAAGTTCTATTCAATTCCTGTATTTCTTCATATGGCACAAAAAGCAAGATATCGCGATGTCAGTTTTTTCCAATATCGTGCAGCCCTACTTCAGAAGTTGTTTCTGAGAACAATACGGTTATGCTAAACAGTAAATGGAAAAAAAGTTGTTGTTTTTTTCCACAAAACACAACAGCAACAACAACAACGATAGAGGATGTCAGGCTTGGGCCAAAGCTTTTATTACTCTCTAGATACCAAAAGCGTAAATCTTACAGCTTGGCCAGTTTTCTCCACAGAAATGAGAACACAACCCCATTAAAAAAAAAAAAAAAAAAAAAAA
>NW_015546098.1:1084691-1085232 GCF_001515605.1 Sinocyclocheilus anshuiensis | reverse complement strand
CCCCAAAAAAAAAAAAAAAAAAAAAAAAAGTGCATTTACAGCATGCAAATATTTGTGTCCGTCTGAACAGATGCATTCAAATTGTGAATTGGTGTGAACAGGCCTGAAACTGGGATCACTTGTAAATATTCAAGTGGGCAAAGTGAGATCAATATTTGTACCGAATGAGTTACAGATCATTTCGAGGGTTAGTAAATGTAGCATTCTTTACCTGGGGCTGATTGGAGAACATTTTTGGTAAACTGCAATCAAGCAGCAGACCTAAAATAGTTATATTAGAAGCATCTTCCTGCAGGAGCAAAAGAAAAAGACCATTTAAATTCTCTTTTCAGACCAAATTAAACAGTCACAAAAATACATCTCATTTAAATTATGAAGCAGACACTTTCATCTGTAGCAATGTAATATTATAACAACACATGATAACACACCTGCATTTATTTGATCAGAAATACAGCAAAAGCAGTAATATTGTGAAATATTTTTACTATTTAAAATAACTGCTTTCTATTTGAATATATTTTAAAATGTAATTTATTTC
>NW_015546098.1:1082938-1084512 GCF_001515605.1 Sinocyclocheilus anshuiensis | reverse complement strand
GCATTTATCTGAAATAGAAATCTTTTGTAACATTATAAATGTCTTTATCATCACTTTATCAATTTAAAGCATCCTTGCTGAATAAAAGTATTAATTTCTATAATTACTTTCCCACATAAAAAAAATTATACTGACTCCAAGCTTTTGAATGGTAGAGTGTATAATGTTACAAAAGCTTTTTATTTCAGATAAATGCTGATCTTGGGATCTTTCTATTCATCAAAGAATCCTGAAAAAAAAATTACTAAACTGTTTTAAATATTAATAATAATCAGAAATGTTTGTTGAGCAGCAAATCAGCATATTAGAATGATTTCTGAAGATCATGTGACACTGAAGACTGGAGTAATGATGCTGAAAATACAGCTTTGATCACAGGAATAAATTACAGTTTAACAGAGATTCACATAGAAAGCAGTTATTTTAAATAGTAAAAATATTTCACAATGTTACTGTTTTTTCTGTATTTCTGATCAAATAAATGCAGGCTTGATGAGCAGAAGAGACTTCTTTAAAAAACATATAAAATCTTACTGTTCAAAAACTGTTGACTGGTAGAGTATAATAAAAGCACGTGGTGGCAAGGGGATTTCAAACTCCAGCAAAAAATATGACAACAAAGCTCTAATAAAACATAAAATGAGTAATATATCTTGTAAAGGCTGAGATTTCAGTCATTTTTTGCTGAAAATCTCATTTGTGCACCAGCATATTCAAATATGCTATGCTGATTATGTGTCTTCACAAAGCATATCTGAATATATGAATTGCGCAAATGAGATCTGAGAGCAAAGGGTTGAGAATAATGACTAAAGATTGTGCTTTTTGTCTGCTTTGAATGCGCCAGCCTCCGCTCACCATTCACTTTCACTGTATGAAAATGAGGAGATTCTGCTGAACTTCTGTTTTTGTGTTCCACAAGAGAGAAGAGAGAAATTCATAGGGGTTTGGAAAGACATGAGAGTAAATGACGAGGGAGAGATTAATTAAACCGATTCGCCGTCACATCGCAGTGCCTCATTTTTCACCATGGACAATCAGCGTCTTTGCAAAAAGTGCATGAACTTTTTAATGGATAAGCCGCCTGCTAGGGATGTAACGATTAACCGCGAGCCGGTTGAAAATCGATTCAAATATGTGACGATTCAAATCGGTTGAGATGCCAAACAAATCGCGATTCAGTTAGGGGCAGGAGTTTATATCAATGTATGTCTGAGGGGAACTTAGAAAAGTTTAGATGGTATTTTTTCTTTTCATCTTGCTTCTGTATAATGCATATTAATGTTCATAAGTGCAGCGCTGCTTTGTTTACAGCGGTAACCAAGGAAACGCTGTATCAGTGCTGTTCATAAGTGCAGCGCTGCTTTGTTTACAGCGGTAACCAAGGAAACGCTGTATCATTGCTGTTCATAAGCGCAGCGCTGCTTTGTTTACAGCGGTAACCAAGGAAACGCTGTATCATTGCTGTTCATAAGCGCAGCGCTGCTTTGTTTACAGCGGTAACCAAGGAAACGCTGTATCATTGCTGTTCATAAGCGCAGCGCTGCTTTGTTTACAGCGGTAACCAAGGAAAC
>NW_015546098.1:1079016-1082586 GCF_001515605.1 Sinocyclocheilus anshuiensis | reverse complement strand
GTTCATATGAAGAGATTTCTTTTATTTGTGTTATTTATTTGATTTGGGGCTTGTTTTAAAATAAAAATAAATAGTTGTGTTATTTACATTTACATTATATTTTGTTATTTAGCAAACGCTTTTGTCCAAAGCGACTTACAAATGAGGACAATAGAAGCAATCAAAACCAACAAAAGCGCAATAATATGCAAGTGCTATATTATTATATTATTATAGTGTTATATTTCAATTTCACAAAGAAACATGCAGCATTTTGTCCAAGCAATAATAAAAGGACACATTTAATTTATAATTTGTCTTAAATCTCATTTTGTTAAAAAAACAAAATCGTGAATCGAATCGAATCGTGAGTTGAGTGAATCGTTACATCCCCTAAGTTTTGGCTGAACTATCCCACATCCATTCACACACGCTCCTCACTGTTAAAATAAGAATGTGGGGCATCTTGTGCCAGCAGATAAGATCTCGGGAGGAATAGCGGCTGATATTCAGCTATCATTCAGCACAAGAGAGAGTGAAACTGCAGTGGCTTGATCCAAACGCAGAGCTCAATCTGAATGTGGCTGCGACAAACGAAGCGCGTCTATATTTAAACTTGTTTATGAGAGCCGAGATCCAGCAGAACACCTGTAGGACATAAAACAGACGATCGCCTACCTCTGACAAACCATCGACACGGAGAAGAAATAACACAGTCATGCAGGTGTGTAGTGTGAAGATTATAGAGACGGGTAAACAGCAATGCTTAGAGTATTACGCACACTACCAGACAAACGTTTTTGAACAGTAAGATTTGCAATGTTTTTAAAGAAGTCTCTTCTGCTCACCAAGCCTGCATTTATTTGATCAGAAATACAGCAAAAGCAGTAATATTGTGAAATATTTTTACTATTTAAAATAACTGCTTTCTATTTGAATATCTGTTAAACTGTAATTTATTTCTGTGATGCGCAGCTGTATTTTCAGCATCATTACTCCAGTCTTCAGTGTCACGATCTTCAGAATGTTGCTCAAGAAACATTTGTTATTATTATTATTACTATTTAAAACAGTTGAGTACATTTTTTCAGGATTCTTTGATGAATAGAAAGATCCAAAGATCAGCATTTATCTGAAATATAAAGCTTTTGTAATATTATACACTATTCCATTCAAAAGCTTCAGTTTCATTTTTTTGGGGGGGGAAAGAAATTAATACTTTTATTTAGCAAGGATGCTTTAAATTTATCAAAAGTGATGATAAAGACATTTATAATGTTACAAAAGATTTCTATTTCAGATAAATGCTGTTCTTCTGAACTTTCTATTCATCAAAGAAACCTGAACAAATTCTACTCGGCTGTTTTCAACATAATAATAATAATAATAATAATAATAATGATAATCAGAAATGTTTGTTGAGCAGCAAATCAGAATATTAGAATGATTTCTGAAGATCATGTGACACTGAAGACTGGAGTAATGATGCTGAAAGTTCAGCTTTGATCACAGAAATAAATTGCTTTTTACTATATATTCACATAGAAAAGTTATTTTTAAAAAACACACACAAATGCAAAAATGCGTTGTGTGTGAACGGGCCCTAATGCAGTAAGTTTTGCTTTCTCTGCAGGCTGTAGGAAAAATATCAACAAGAACAAGACTCATCAAGAGTCATGTGGGATTGCATGAGTGTCTCTCCTTTGTGTGTGTGTGTGTGTGTGTGTGTGTGTTTGTGTGTGTGTGCTTGCGTGTGTGTCTCTGTGTGTGTGTGTGTGTGTGTGCTTGCGTGTGTGTCTCTGTGTGTGTGTGTGCTTGCGTGTGTGTCTCTGTGTGTGTGTGTTTGCGTGTGTGTGCTTGCGTGTGTGTCTCTGTGTGTGTGTGTGTGTGTGTGCTTGCGTGTGTGTATTTCTTGTGTGTGTGTGTGTGTGTGTGTGTGTGTGTGTGTGTGTGTGTGTGTGTGTGTGTGTGTGCTTGCGTGTGTGTGTGTGCTTGCGTGTGTGTGCGTGTCTCTCTGTGTGTGTGTGTGCTTGCATGCGTGCGTGTCTCTGTGTGCGTGCTTGAGTGCGTCTCTGTGTGTGTGTGTGTGTGTGTGTGTGCTTGCGTGCGTGTCTCTGTGTGCGTGCGTGAGTGCGTCTCTGTGTGTGTGTGCGTGTCTCTGTGTGTGTGCGTGCGTGTGTCTGTGTGTGTGTATGTCTCTGCGTGCGTGCGTACGTGTGTGTGTGTCTCTGTGTGTGTGTCTCTCTGTGTGTGAGTGTGTGTGAGTGTTAATGGCTATGACAGTAATAGGAAACAGAAGCACTCAGCTGTCGCTGGACCTCATTCGTCATCCAGCACAAAGGATAGTACACAAAAAAAGATCATCTGCGTGTTTAAGCACACCACAGCACTAAGCAAAAAGCAGATCCACACACATGACGCATACCTGAGTTTGTGTTAGATTAATGCTCTGTATGTGGGGGAATAACAGAACGCTGTCTTTTCTATGGACGTCCTTGACTGACCCCCCATGGACACCAACCCCAAAAACCTGAGAGAGAGAAACAAAACTCATTTCATGATATATGAATGATGTCATAAATGCACACACCACCAGTGTGAACCGCCGTTCCTCAATATTTAAAATCTTTTAATAAAATGTTTTATGCTTAAATGCTTGAAGTTAGTTTTGCAGAGAAATTTAAATTGAGCTTGTTATTACATATTATATATATGTTATTACATATTATATATATATAACTGATTAAATGTAATCTGGATTGCGTAATCAGATTCCAAAAATTAAGTACTTGTAATTAGATTACATTTTAAAATACTCGTAATCAGACTACAGTTACTTTTTTATTGAATACATGATTACATATTATTCATGTAATCAAGTCTTTGTCTTTGGAAGGCTTTTGTCTTTCAGACACATTAAAATGCACAAATTCACGTTATTTCTTATTTACATGTAATGCAGGGATTCCAAGACGTTTTTTGTCTTTAACCAAATAGATTTACAGCACTTGAGATTTTAAGCTCATTGCCCCTCAGTGAAAAAGTGCCGGTGTAACAGTAGACTTCTGTAAAACTTGCCTGGTATGATATCAGCCCATGGGTTGATGTGTTAATAAATAAAGTGATTTCTTCATTGCCCTCCACTGTGGGGAGGAAAACGATTTTAAAAGATGTTCTCCCTCTGGGTGGAATCACCTGTAACGCAAAATAAAACGCACTCTGAGCAAGAATACTTTTATATGGGACAATGAATGGGGTGCATACTTACCCTTCTGTGGAAGGAAGGCATGTGAAAATGTCTGCTGGATGTAAACACAGAGAGCAGAGAGACTGGGAGCTCTGGGCTGGGGTTGTGGATATATACGGTTTCGGCTCTCGGTAGCCCCAGCGGCCTGCAGAACAATCCAAAATCACATGCATCATTAACCCTCTGCTGTTGTTCGGTCATTTTAGACAGAAAAAAAAAATTTTTTCAAATTAAAAAAAAAAATCGCTACTTCATCGGAATGGTATTAAACTTGGTGACTTTTATGGCAGTCGCTATGTGACCCCCCCCAAAAAATCGTGGACTTGATTCGAAAAAAGCTAAAT
>NW_015546098.1:1077104-1078460 GCF_001515605.1 Sinocyclocheilus anshuiensis | reverse complement strand
GTGGGAAAAAAAAAAAAAAAAAAAAAAAAAAAAAGTCACGCTTCTGTTGTTCGTGGTCAAAAATGACCGCCATAGGAAAATAGGCAAAAATACAAAGATGTTTTTGTGTGTACAATCTACAAATAATTGCAGAGCAATGAAGGGGTGACAAAATGTAGCCTGAAAACACTGCTCAGTAACTAAGGAATACACAGCACTGAAAATATATGGCTACACCATGGGATTAAAGATGATTTTCTTTATTTTTTTATGCCTCAATTCAATGGATTTTAAATACTTTTGCTCTATTTTTTTTTTTACTTAAATACTGCTTTAATTGAAAAATGATATACAATTTTTGTTTTTTTTATACCGAAAATAGTCCATAATTTAGATATGCATATTAATTAATAACATGAAATACACTCAAAATGCTAAATATTAAAGAAAAAAAAACATTATTGAAATTAAATATAGTATATTAATTTCACAAAAATAAAATGACCACACGATTACGGCCTCCGGTCAGTTTTGACCATGAACAACACAAGTGTGACTCCCAAATGAACAATACCAGAGGGTTAAAGCATGCCACTGTGAATGCAACCGTTGTGAAATGGAAAAACGTATCTTAACGATGCTAATATGAACATTCTTGCCTTAAAACATAACCGTGCTCAAAAGGAGATCATGCATCGATGTCTCCAGACTCACACTTCCCCAAAGCATCACAACGAGAACAGTGTTACAACACTTCAGCAAAGATGAAAGTAAATGTCACTCAAAGCCACATACGTCTATTAAAAGACTCGGGTTGACCTTTCAAAGCTGAATCTGAACACAAAAAGCTTAGCAGCTCAGCTCTTTATGTTACGAAGTTCCTGTGGTCAAAGGTTTCGCTTCAAAAGAGGTGCGTGAACATCAGCACGTAAAACACGGCAGCCAATAAAAACCTCTGCATTATTTGCACCAGTATTGAATCTCAAGTGTTCATGTGTGTCACATCTTTAGTTATCAAAACTCAACACTGCTAACCGACAGACTAAATTTAGCAACTTGTCAGCTATTGGTTCTTTACTATCTGGTCTCTGGATAAATTGCACATTTGGCGATTTTGGACAATTACTCAACTTTTCAAGTAAGAAACATGTAGAAACTAGATATTAAAAAAAGTAATAATAAAATGAACAAATAAAAAAAAAGAAAACAACTGGACCGTTTAACAACAAGACTTTAGTCATGTGGGATTGCATGAGTGTCTCTCCTGTGTGTGTGTGTGTGTGTGTGTGTGTGTGTGTGTGTGTGTGAGAGAGTGTGAGAGAGTGTGTGAGAGAGAGAGAGAGAGAGAGAGAGAGAGAGAGAGAGTGTGTGTGTGTG
>NW_015546098.1:1061855-1076612 GCF_001515605.1 Sinocyclocheilus anshuiensis | reverse complement strand
AGTGAGTGAGTGAGTGAGAGAGAGAGAGTGTGTGTGTGTGTGTGTAAGGCAGATAATAACATGTGGATGGTGGTGCAGAAGCGCTGATGAAATTAGCAGCCAGACGCCTGTCTCTCTCTCTTCCAGAAAGGTTATGCACTAGCTGGTGTTGCATCACTGCAGGAACATGTATCAGGAAAACAAGGTGTGCATACATGTGCAAAGAAACATTAGGCAACACACCGATACACACCGTCTGTCTAGAGCAGCTGGATACTACTGAGTATTTGTAAAAAACAAAACAAAAGCAAAAAAAAGCCTTAAGGTATTCCTGAGGAAACTACTTTCATGCTGTAAAATATCTGGATTAGGTTACTGATTAAATATTGAAGTACACTTTTTTTAAAGACAGCCATTCCATCTCTAGTCACTCACGTGTGTTTGTATTGCACTTGAAAACCAAAGAAACATGAATCAAATGAATCCTCTATCAAAAAAGATTCACAGCCCAACTAAACATATAAAACCGTCATGTTTTCAGAGCCTTTCATAAATACTGAAGACACACCGTGTATTTTTGCCCCAACATTAAGGGTTTTTACTGTACCAAGGGCTGCATTTGGATAATCAATTAATCTGTTAATTATTACTGATCTAAAATAATAATAATAATATTAATAAATAATATTAGAAGAGCAATGAAAACAGCTAAGATCTAAGATGTTTTGCAGTAACACACAAATTGCTGTTTTATGTCCACAGTCACAATATAATCCCATTATTTATTTCTGATCGAGTAACATAAGCAACGTCTGTTTATATTACATCGTATGATATCTAATTAGTGGTTGCCAGGTCAATTTCAGATTTTTTGATTGGCATCAGCCTTTAATTTTGAGCACATGGGGCTCCCATTCTCTATTCTAATAATCAACACACATGAAAAACAGTAAACCGTTATAATACTTTCTCATCTACCGTCAGTATTCAGCAAATATGCATTTATATAATTTAAACAAATAAACATTTCATTTCACAAACCTTGCAGATCATCGCATATCAAAAAATCCACATCAGTCTATTATATATTACGTCATATATATTATATGACATGTAACCATTTAAACAAGTTGTGAGGAGAGAGATGTGAGTGAGAGTGTTGCCAGATCCAGCTATTATAAG
Source organism: Sinocyclocheilus anshuiensis (assembly GCF_001515605.1). Classification (NCBI taxonomy): domain Eukaryota; kingdom Metazoa; phylum Chordata; class Actinopteri; order Cypriniformes; family Cyprinidae; genus Sinocyclocheilus; species Sinocyclocheilus anshuiensis. The sequence goes on along the minus strand of NW_015546098.1, from coordinate 1,075,451 downwards.
TGTCTTTGGACTTGTCTTTTCCACTTCGTTTGACACTTTAGAAAGTTAATTAAAGTGGGAAGTTTCATTTTAGGGTTAGCGATATCTTTATCTTATTATCAAAAGATTTAAACCAATTTCGGTTTATATTTTATTTATTTTTCGTTTTTTATAGCAATATCTGGCAACGCATCGCCGGCACTGAATCTAACAGTAATCAAATGTTATTGGTTATTTGACAGGTTATCGCTGACAGGATAACACATTCGGTAAGGTTAACACAAAAAACAATATGATATTATCTGTCAGAAACGTTATCAACGCTATCAAAAACAGCAGCATTTAACACTAATACACAGATCTGTAGAACAAGCAGGTTACAAAACGAAATATGCAAACACTAACCAAGAAGAATTCTATGCTATTTCATTAAGCATAGAAGTTACATTTTCACAAAGTCATGCTAAAAACATTCATAAGAGCACTAGACAAAGTTATCATATAGCAATTAATGAAAACTATAGGCTAAGAGTAATAACTATTGTTGCATGAATAATAAACAACTGATAAAATTATCCAACCCTATCCTATAGTAAAGTATTTTGATGCAATAAATACGTTTTTTTTCAGATCTTTCACACACATCTACACGTCTGTCTCTTTTAAAGTGTTTAGTGTATATAATGAGTTGTGTTTGTAGGGGTTATTATAGCACAATTCTTAACCCCACCCCAGACCTCACTATTTTTCAAACCCATGATCACATGTTATAAAGATCGCGCACCCTTTTTCTCTTACACTACTTATGATCGACCTGTGTGCACACGCTCTTACTTCGTATTTCACGTTTGACAACAGCACGAGTGTTTAAATACACACTTCATGTTAAGACGGGCCTTCTGCTAAAACTGAAATGTTTAGATTATAAAAATATAACCGTAAAAAGTACACTTTTTTTTTTAATAGAAAAAAATAACATTTTATTTTAGTATGGTCTGAAAAGTTGTTACATTTTTATAAACCTAGTAGATCATATATACACACTTAAAAAACAACAACATGCGTGTTATTGTATTTGCTGATATTGAGGGTAAAATGTATAAAACACTTACTGTGGTCCGAAGTCCAGCGTGGGCGGCTGAAACTGGAGCTGTCTCCGACTCTCCTGCACATAAAACGAGGAGCTGAGGAGAGAAATAAATGTGCATGTCAGACAGACTGATGCTTTTTACATGAAAAACACTGAGAATCAAAACCAGCAGGAAGGTTTAAGTGCTGCTCTCTGGGAAAGGAGCGAATGAACAGTGCATAATTGCTGTATGAGCAAATCAAAACAATATGACTATGTCGCCCCTTGAATTCGAATATTTGAGTATTTGTGCGCAGCCCTAGAGAGCAGTACCATGCTCTTTAAGCACCATTTGAGTTAACTGAAAACCTCATGATGCAAAATCCTGATTTCAATCAGAGTTCAGAACTAATTCGGGTGTTCTGTGCCCGGACTTTGCCTTGAGACGACATTTTACTGGTTCGAAAAGCTGACTTTATCATCGCTTCACATGCATGAATGTTAATAAACCACAAACAGACTGAGTTTGTTGGCAGTCTCAGCGAATGACTTCATTCCTCCTGAGAGATGCATGCCTGCATACTACACTTATGATACATGAGAATACCATGTGATTCAGTGTGAACATTCGAGAAAGACTGAGAAAAGAGCTTATGAAACGAGAAACTAAGCAATCAGTAAGATTGCACAATTTAGACACCAAAACACCAGAGAATCATAACGTAATATAGGCTACAACACAACAAGTGTGCAAAAGGGTGACAGGAAACTAAAAACAACAGGAAGTTGAAGTGGGCAGCAGGGCAAAGCAGCTCTGTTTATAATCTCCTGATACTTAATAAACGCAGGAGAACAGCGTGAACAAAAAGCCCTATGAAGTTGTTCTGAGAAGTTTTGTTTTGTTGAGATGAATGAGTTTTGGGAGTTTGTGCTGATAATCATGACCTTGTGTTCAAGCTGGGTAAAAATTCATTTTCCGATTAATTGCGATGTACACCGCTGTTCACAGATCTGGGATTAGTTAATGCTTTTAAAAATGTCTCTTCTGCTCATCAAGGCTGCATTTATCTGACCCAAAAATACATTAAAAACAGTCAAATTTGTGAAATATTATTCCAATCTCATGTAAGTGTTTTCTATGTCAATATCTGTTAAAATGTAATTTATTTCTGTGATCAAAGCTGTATTTTCAGCATCATTACTTCAGTCTTCAGTGTCACATGATCTTCAGAAATCATTCTAACATGCTGATTTATTATCAATGTTGGAGACAGTTGTGCTGCTTGATATTTTTGGAACCTATGATACGTTTTTCAGAAAGAACAGCATTTATTCAAAACAAAAATGTTTTGTAAAAATCTTTTTCTTTTTTTTAAATAAATTAATGTTTTTATTCAGCAAGTACATGTTAAATTCATAAGACACTTAAGAGACACTAAACTTATATTGTTAGAAAAGATATTAAAATGTGAACATAATGCAATATAAGACTATGTTGAGTAAGGAAATATTTTTTTATTAAGTTGTCCTCATGGGCTGCACACAAACACAACATTAATAAATCCAGTGTAGTGTGATTCACAAACAAATGATTCATATGAGCCGATTCTTTTTAATGAATCAAAAACACACAACACAAGCAGTATAGTCCGATTCCCGAAACGAATGACTCTTCTGAATTGGTTCTTTTAAAGAATCCTTCAAAAAGATGAATAACACAAATTAATCTGAATCTAATCAAATCAAAACAAATTAAAGCGAAGAGAATCAAAAGATTCTGCGAATTTGAAATGAAGGAAAATGCTCAGTGCAGGGTTGAAAACAGAACATTATCGACAAACTGAAAATAAATAAGTTCATTATACACGACTACTCACTTGTTCATTAATTAATTGCCAAAACCCCTGCTATCTTTTTATTGTTTTTTCATGGATACGCCATGCAAAACTATACACCACCGGCATGTCATGATAAGTAAACTATTTAAATTTATCCCATTAATAAAACCAACAATACTTTTATGTAGCATCAGCCAAAGCCTCAGAGAACATGTTTATAGCTTTGAACAGCTTTCAAAGTTCTCCATAAAAGGCAAATGAACAAAGTAGATTGAACCTGGAGAAGCATCAAATATGGACTGACTTCCAAAAAAACCTCTGTCAGCTATCACTGAGTGAGTTTATAAAAACACACAGGGTAGATTTGATACCGGGTCCAAATGTTCAACAGCCGGCCTTGTTATTAAATATGACCCTGGAGCACGAAAGCAGTCTTAAGTCGCTGGGGTATATTTGTAGTAATAGCCAACAATACATTGTATGGGTCAAAATTATAGATTTTTCTTTTATGCCAAAAATCATTAGGATATTAAGTAAAGATCATGTTCCATGAAGATATTTCGTAAATTTCCTACCGTAAATATATCAAAACTTAATTTATGATTAGTAATATGCATTGCTAAGAACTTCATTTGGACAACTTTAAAGATGATTTTCTCAATATTTTGATTTTTTTTGCACCCTCAGATTCCAGATTTTCAAATAGTTGTATCTCAGCCAAATATTGTCCTATCCTAACAAACCAAACAGCAATGGAAAGCGTATTTATTCAGCTTTCAGACGATTATAAATCTCAATTTCGAAAAATTGACCCTTATGACTGGTTTTGTGCTCCAGGGTCACATATGGCAGCCGGCGGATGGTGAGAACAGCTATAGAACCCATCAGAACATGTTGACTTGATCAAAAAATGACAACAAAACCACACTTAAAGGGATAGTTCACCCAAAAATGAAAATGTGCTGTTAATGTACTCATCCTCAGGCCATCCAAGATGTAGGTGACTTTTCTTCTTCTTCAGTAGAACAGTAAAGAAGATCTTTAGCTGAAACTGTGCTCCTTGGTGATTCATAAAATGTAAGTCAGCAGCTGCACGTCTTCGAGAATTAAAAAATCATATCAAGGGACACAAAATTAATAGCCGTGGCTCCTGACGATATATTGAGGTCTTATGAAGCAAAACGATCAGTCTGTGCAAGAAACTGATCATTATTTACTACATTATTACCTCTGATCCAGAGCCATCCTTCTTGTTTTGGATGTTCTGCAAGTCAAATGTTTGCTCAAATGGATTCTTGACTTTTCTCTTGATGCTTCAGCAGCGTCTTTTTGCTTATTCATTGTCCCATGAAGAGCAGACATGAGCGCCTCCTGGCATTTATATATAGATTATTGGTCAAGGTGCGTCTGTAAATGGAATATTCTGGGCTAGATGCACCTTAAACTCTACTGACAGCATGTGAAAACCATTTCAGCAGTTTGTGAAAAACCAGAAAAGAATCTGCTGCTTTGTATATTAATCAGATATGTGACCCTGGACCACAAAACCAGTCATAAGGGTCATTTTTTTGAAATTGAGATTTATATATCATCTGAATAAATAAGCTTTCCATTGATGTATGGTTTGTTAGGATAGGACAATATTTGACCGAGACGCAACTATTTGAAAATCTGGAATCTGAGGGTGCAAAAAAATCTAAATATTGAGAAAATCATCTTTAAAGTTGTCCAAATGAAGTTCTTAGCAATGCATATTACTAATCAAAAATTAAGTTTTAATATATTTACGGTAGGAAATTTACAAAATATCTTCATGGAACATGATCTTTACCTAATGATTTTTGGCATAAAAGAAAAATCTATAATTTTGACCCATACAATGTATTGTTGGCTATTGCTACAAATATACCCCAGCGACTTAACACTGCTTTTGTGCTATACAAATACAAATATATTTGTATTAAGTTACATATTTGTCCTATCTCTCCATAAAAATATCTTCAAAATAAATATTGACTTTGTTTTTAAGCATTCTTATGTTTGTCAGTTTAGCTGTTTGAAGACACAAGCAAAACCATTCATCATTAAATTTATATTATATTCATCATTAAACTTTTGAATTTTGTCGTCAGTTTTGATGGACTCCAATTTTATCGGTTGTCAGAGTCAACACTCAACACTTTCGAGCGAAGCAATAAATTAACTAAAATTAAGCTAATATTAAAAAAAAAATTTAAATTAAGATAATAAGAACACTATGGAAGCCTGTTTCCGCCACTGAATAAAAAATAAATGCAACTTTTTATCTACAATTCTGGCTTTTTTATCTTCATAATTGTGTGATACAAACTCGCAACTGCGGAAAAAAAGTCAAAATTGCGAGATAAAAAGTCCAAACAATTACCTTGTTTTATTTTTTATTCAGTGGCAGAAATAACAGATGGCAAATTCCAAAAGCCAATATTAACAAAAAGTGCATTATCATCTGATTTAGATTTTGTGACAGGTGACCACGGTGGGTCACATGACTGAAGCAATAAGCACACAAGCAATAAATGTGCTGCCACTAATTGGTGCCAAAACAAACACAGAAACACAACCCTCCTTCTATAACTTAACCAAGAAAAAAGAAAAACGGCTAACTTGTTTTAGCGTTTCTTTTTGTTGTTCTTTTGTCCAGTGAAATATCCATACACAATAACACAACAAGCGGCTTGTGCAAGATCGAGAGAAGAAGAGAGCTAAATTGATTATTTAAAAAAAAGGTGTAGGATTGTACAATTTTCACTATAATTGCTATTAAATTTCACTAATAAATTCAAAGAAATGGCAAGTAATGCATTGAATCTGTGTTGCCAAGTCCACGGTTTTCCCGCAGAATTGGGCTACTTTTATTCTGTTAGTCTGCGGGTTGAAGCGAACCACATTTGATAGCCAATTTCAACCAGAAAGCGATTACGATAGTTTTGGCCGTGATTGGGATAGTTTTGAATAGCAATTGGGCTGGTTTTGTTACGCAGACCTGGCAACCCTGCACCGAATTATTCTTAAAATTTTGAAGCAGAAACACTGAAATAGTGTTATCTTGTAAACAGTACTTCAATAATCTTTGCTGTACTTACAACTTTATGAAATCTTTTTTTTGCAGTGCACTCGGTCCTTGGTACCATGGTAGATGCATATCACTAATTGTCTCACTCTTTTTTTTTTCTTTCTTTACAGATTCATTGATTTCATTGGTTTATTTGGTAATGCCTGAGGGTTCTCGTGAAACTCTTTCCCTACATTAACACTATGAAGAGCAGGTGAACATGAAAGATTTATGCAATAATAAAAACAAAAAACAAGCATTCTCACATGAGCTGGACTTTACTTGTGTGATAAACACTGTGAAACATCCTGAAAGCACTGCATGAAGTGCTAGAATGTTCTAAGATTTGAAATAGAGGATAAACAGCATAAACGCAATCAAGAAGGATCTACAATTAGGCAAGAGTACTTCATTCATTACACTAGAATGTCTACACTTCACTGTGAAGGTACACTTACAGTACTATAAATCTTGATGTGGATCTGTTCACCAAAAACAATGTTCTAATGATTTGTAAATAAAAACCATCTAAATGTTTAGATGACTTGCAAAACATGCAAAAAACTGCCTACATTTTTGTATTAATCTGTAAATCTGTAATGCACTCCATTACTAGCAGCGTGAGATTTCCACATTTCACAAATCATTTGACTGTTGTTTGAATCGTTTTTGTGCAGAAACAGTCTTTTAACAAAATATGTTTTACGCACACTAAATGGCTCATTTATCTGGCAGACTTCAAAAAAATATATATATTTTTTAAATGTACAACTGACAGATTCTGGAAATTAAAGTAGTAAAATTAAGCGGTGTTCAAAATTCAATTAAAATCATGAAATATATTACACTGATACACATTTATTATCTGAATAATACATTAAATGTCAAATACTAATACAAATACTAAATCCATTTTGTAAAAAATGTTGGATAATGTAATCCAAATTTAATGTAACTCAGATTTGTACGCAATCCAGACATTTAGATGACTAATAATAATAATAATAATAAAAACAACAACACTCAAACACTCACATACATAGCTTGCATGAATCAGTTTTTTAATATAACAAAGTTTGTCTTATTTCCTTCTCTTTGTTTTGACAATGACGACAGATTCAGGTGTTCTGACACGTGTTCAGATAAGATACGTTTTAAAACAAAATGTTGTACACAGCTCTAGCAACAGAATTACACTTTTTCTGCCAAAAACAAAACCTCTGAAGACCTCTGAAAATATGTTGCAAATCCAAAGCTTTATAACCATATAGTCAAGTGCTTGGTATGAAGTATTTATGAAGTATCAGACGCGTGCGTCACAGCCAACCTGCCAACAGACGCACAGACACAAGGCCAAAGTTCAGAGAGCAAACTCTGAACCCCAGCAGTAATACTTATTGCATTACACACACTTCCAATATTGGACCACAAACATGCATAAATATGGTTCATTGCAGGTGTTCATTTCTATGCAAGCAGTCCATGTCCTGCTACTGGTGCAGTGTGTGCGCAATAACTTGCATCCTGGATGCACCCTAGTTTTCTGTCCCATCTATGCACATTCTGTTGCTTAACACTGCATTGATACTATAATAATGCCTCAATGCCTGCTGACGTTAAAACCCCATGAGCAAATTTCCAGAGTTATGCATTACAAGATAGCCTCCACACGACCTCTGCATTTAGAGTGCACATATTTTATGTTTTTTTACAGATCAGTGTAAAAGATTTAGAAACGGAGTTTTAAAGTTTACAGTACTTTTTCTTTTCTAATTCGCAAAGCATGATTTCGGCTTTCATTTCTCTATTCGGGAGCCCGAAACAACCCACAATGGCGCTGTTGTGCTCTCCCGCAAAAGACCGCTGCAGTGCTTCCATGAATTCAACCAAAAGCGTGCCGCATGCATGTGTAGAAAGAGCATTCTGTTGCTCTCCAGGAACTGCACACAACAGGAAATTAAATATTATTTTCAAAGTCTGACACATCCCCTATTCGGTATGTTTATTAAATATCTTGTCTAATGCTGATAAAGCTAAAAAGTGTGTAGTATCCGCAGTTCTGTTTAACACATTTACAACCGTTTAACTATATTTCAATACTCATAATTCCATACATTTTCCCTATACCTGAAAAGAGAGTTGATAAGGGCGATCCCAGCCCACATAAATAATACATAATAAATATACTGTATAAAATACAAAAAAAATATTTTTTTTAGATTGTGTTATCATACATTAGTTATTAGCCATAACAAAATATTATATTATATAGCTACATGAGTAGTATGACTGTGTCTATTGTACGACAGGTTGCTTGAGAGATTTTATCCAAATTTGGTCACTTCTGCTCATTCAAAAACTCACTTTAGACCAATCAGAGTGACGCTGTCATCTCTGCTTCCTTGTTTTGAAGCCCACGGTCACCCACAGCTTTATTTAAAAGTGCAATGTTTCCGTATAAAATGTATTTAAATAAAATAACAAATAATGCATGATTGAGTCTGACACCAAACAATTTTTTTTTTTTTTAAACACAGCATTCATTTCCTGCATTGAATGTTTTTTTAATAGACATTCAACAAAGGCGTATTTAACATCCATGTAACTGCACTTTGCAGTTGATACAGGAAGTGAGTCTTGTTGATGCTGCTGTGTTAAAAGCAGTCATTGTGCTTGGTTATAGTCTCTGATTAGGACTTAACCACAGAGCATGCCGTTACCCCGAGTCATGTCAAACCAATGAAAAGACAATGTGAACTATGAAACATCTGCTACAGGCAGATAGCAGAATGAGATCTACAGAATTGGTGATGGGTAGCATGAGAGGATGTGGCAAAGAGACATTGAAGAGGGGAAAATATAGAGAAAGTAAAAAATTTTTTTTTTTTTTAAAGTTCCAATGTGAACAAAATTTGCATGCACTGCCACGGATGCTTTTTTGAATATGATCAAATACACAAATATTCCAGTTTATGGTGGCAATAACTCTCTCAAAACTGGCTTGGCTCATAGTCCACATATTTTTCATGCATTTACCAATTAATGAAGTCAACACATTCTTCTCCTGCTATTTTAGTGACACAGTCAGTTGCCATGTAAGTGAAAAAATGAAACGCAAATCTCAACACTAGCCGTATTTGCATCCATTTTTATGCAAATGGGATATTGCATAAAAAATGTTGGATGGAAACATCAAGGTGTAAATGCAATTTCTAAAATGCATTATGAGGAAAAAAACGATACAGTTGTGCATTAACTACAATGGACACATTTTCCAAGCACATTCCAAGATGACCTGTCTGACATGCTATTGCTTATTATGAAGCATTGAACTTAGTATGAAGTATTTTTAAGGGTGGTGGATAATATTAGTTGTATACCCTGACAAAGGACTTTAAACTCATTCAAATGCATTGGTATTTTAACATTCAATAAAAGTACCCTTCACCACAAATGCTGCTGCTCCCAGACATGAGGTACAAGTCTTTAAACTAGCAAGCTACTTTAAAAAAAAATTCTGAAGTTTCATATGGTCAATAAAGAGGGAAATATAGAGCTTATCAGCATATCGGTTAAAGATAATTATCTTTTCTGATGTGTGTAGTGTCTTCTAGAGGAGGCATGTACAAAAAAAAAGAAAAAAAAGAAAGAGGACCTATTACAGAGCCCTGAGGCACTCCATACTTCACTTGTGTTAGATTTGATAGTTCCTCACTTACACAGTGGTGGCAGTCAGATAAATATCTTTTAGATTTTTGCCATATGTTTTGCCAATCGTTAACGTAAACATAGTCGGGTCTTTAGAGACCCACAAAATCTAACACGGTTGGATCTCTGAACTTTTCCCAGTCACTACAACTTTCTGTATCAACATCTGTAAAATTCACAATGTAGTAGACACATGGGATAAAACGCTAATTTTCAGTTTGCATAATTGCATAGAAAGTTTTACCTTTGTGTTTACGCCAAGCCACAGCAATAATAGACAAGACAAAACATGTATGAAATCCCTTGTACTTCAGTAATGTGTGGCAACTTCTTTTTCTCATATCTCATGTTGCATGCTGCTCTTTTTCTTCTGAAATATACCTGTAAACCATGTGCCGCCTTGCAGGCTTCTGCTAAAATTGATATTTTTCCATAGAACTCACTGGCATTTTGTTTATAAGCTGCTCTTATTTATATCTTGCCACTGAAATGTAGTTGATCTTAGGTCATGCCAGTCACATGAATGCAAATGTAGAGTAAACAGAAAGCTGGTGTCCTCAGGAGGCTTAGTTTTCCATGCACTGTTGAAACAAACCAGCCCTCCCTTCAGATGTTTAGGGGATGTACACAATAGACCACCAGAAACTTATATGTGATACTAAAAAGGTAAAACTTTTCTGTTTCATATTTTGAACATGATCATTTAGTAAACTATGTTACATACAACTAATTGTGGGTTTACAACAACATATTTTCACCAACCACACCTGAATAAATGGCACTAAATAAGTGTGTCAAATATTCCAGGAATGTCTGAAAGGGATTGTGGTTTAAAGAGAAACTCTCACCTCTCCTCTCGAGGAACATTCTCACTGTGCTGCTCCTCTGCCTGGAAGAAAAAATAAAAAAGATTCAGTAGGTAACAGCATTAGTACATTAAGTACAGTTATAGAATAAAATTTAGAATAAAAAATGTAGAATTACATACACTACCGTTCAAAAGTTTTTTTATATAATTTTATCTAGCAAAGACAAATCACACTTCTCAAACGTGACAGTAAAAACCATTTATAATTTACAAAAGCTTTCCATTTCAAATAAATGATGTTCTTTTCAACTTGCCAGTCATCAAAAATTCAAAGAATCATGGTTTTCCAAAATAAAGTGAATAAATAAATATTTAGCATTGTTTCAACATTGATAATAATAATAAATGTTTCTTGAGCAGCAAATCAGCATATTAGAATGATTTCTGAAGATCATGTGACACTGAAGACTGGAGTAATGATGCTGAAAATACAGCTGCGCATCACAGAAATACATTACAGTTTAACAGATATTCACATAGAAAACAGCTATTTTAAATTGTAATAATATTTCAGAATTTTACTGTATTTACTGTATTTTTGATCAAATAAATGCCGCCTTGGTGAGCAGAAGAGACTTCTTTAAAAAACATTAAAAAGAAATCGCACGGACGCCAAATTTTTTAAAAGTAAACATAAGAAAGATTAATAAATTTAAGTAAGAATGCATTACATTCCTTCATTTAGCATTGCACTGCAAGTGTCACCTAAAAAAACAAAACTGTAAACAGAAAACTGTACATTCAGAGTCCAAACAGATCTGACCTGACCTTGTTTTTAATGCAACAGTATTGAAAGGAAACACTGTGCCGTTACGACACACATAACCATGCTATTCCATAAACTACCTGTAGCACATTATAGGCAATTTACCAAAATAGCCATCTTACTGAGAGCCTTGAAACCATGATTACCTGACGAGAGTCTCTGCGCTGTTAAAACAGGTTTTCATTAGGAACTAACTATAGCCTTCCAGGCATACAATGGATGTATGTAGAGGCCACTTGGTTGCCTGGTGTCAGATGACTGTTATGAACACATCTTACAATGGTTGGATGAATATGCAGACCTACTGACAAGAGGTTTCAATTAGAGTCTTCCTCAAACCAGAAAACACGCTGTGAACCTGTAGTACTTACAAGAGCTTTTCAGAATTTCAGAGTGCGGCACCCATCCGAGGTTCTCTTTAAATGGAATGCTGCAGGTCTATTCAATCACTTCTGACATGTATATTGACTACAAATGAATCAAAGTCTATTCATGGGGCTGCGTTTAGGCGGGTGTTTTTTAATAGAATTTGCATTTGACCTCATTTTATAACTCATTTTTTATTTCACTTATTTTTTTCATGAATGAGCAATCCATATCCATCTCATTTAAAGGGACAGTTCACCCAAAAATAAAAGCATGCCGTTAATTTTCTCACCTTCAGGCCAAAATTTGTTCTTCAGTTGAACAGTAAAGAAGATCTTTAGCTGAAACCGTGGGCCTTGGCTTCAGGCAAATGGGGAAATCTGATTCTTTTCTGTGAACTGGTTCTTTTGGACAGTTCATTTAAATTAACTAGTTCAATTAACTTAATTGAGTAACTTGTAGATCTGTGCTGCTCGAGCCGCAAACTGTTTCAGATGCTTCAGTCCGATGTGATGAAGTGGTTCATCTAGTTCACTAAAAAGAACCGGTTCAAAAGAAAGATTTGTTCATGAACCGGACGTCACAGGCAATAATGTTGTAAATAATGTTCAGTTTCTTGCACAGACTGATCGTTTCACTTCATAAGACCTCAATATATCGTCAGGAGCCACGGCTATTCATTTTCTGTTCCCTGATATGCTTTTTTTTTTTTATTCTCAAAGACGTGCAGCTGCAGACATACATTTAATTAATCACCAAGAACCACAGTTTCAGCTAAAGATCTTCTTTACTGTTCTACTGAAGAAAGCAGTACTGGGGTAATCAAAAATAACATGCAATTAATCTGTGCTCTTGTGTTAATTTACTTTCATTTTTAGTTTAGTGAACTGAATTTCTGCTTTTAAAAGCATTATTTTTGTTACAATTTTAAATTGTAATGTTACAATGTTAGAATGTAATGTGATCCCCTTTTTTGCACATAATTGATAGCATAGGCTACATAGGCGTATAGGGTTGCCAAGGTATAATTAAATCTAAATACAACTTCTTTGAAAACTAAAATAAAGCGCGTATACTCAAACAAAAACAGCCCAACGATATTTTAGAACAAGATTATTATTTTATTAATATTATTTTATTAACATTCAGCTGATACAGAGCCTAGGGTAAATAAATAAGCCCTATAATTAAACTTTAGAATGATTCAGTCACACTGTAAAGAAATGTATGACTTCACTGTACTGTAACTTTGCAGTAATGTAATGAACCACAGCAGTGCATTTAACAGCAAGGTCACTGAAATATTCCCCTGATGCGGACTAGAAAAAAAACCCTACTCAGATCTGATGGTGTGTTTTTAAAGGAGTAACAGTCAATTCCCATACTGTATTTCATCTTTATTTATTTTTTTTCAGTTTCAGTCTGACATTTCCATGTGGCATAAATCAAGCTTACTACATATAAATAAATACTAGTACAGATTGATGAAATAACATTTGACCACCTCCACTAGAGTCACCCAAACAAACGAAGCCCCTTTAAACAAAAGGAGAACTATAAATGGAATTTTCCATCCCCTTTGATGTGATTGTGGCCGTTCTCAAGCCATAAGACGGGTTGCTCATGTAACTGTTAACCACTAAAGTGGCAAATGAACCTGTGAAGCAGCAACAGTCTCTGTGCGTGTTTGTGTGGCATTAGCTTCCTGCCCCAAACTTTAATCAGTCTCGTGAACCTGATCGTAATCAACAAATACATCCACTACCACAAAAAAAGCACACCTTTCTAACTGTGCCAGGTGTTGGGTTCAAGAGCCAATTGTTCATTCAATTAATATTTAATCATACTAACCCAGTGGTTCTCAAACTGGGGTACGTGAGATGACGGTGGGGGGTACGCGAACAAAATTCT
>NW_015546098.1:1059897-1061604 GCF_001515605.1 Sinocyclocheilus anshuiensis | reverse complement strand
AAATTTCCCTGAATATCCAAACGATGGCAAATGTGTCATTCAATTTTTACAACAGTTCAACAAAAAAGGTAATATTAAGTGAACATTTTACATTTTAAATGTAGCAACATTTTGAACAGAATATTGTCATGTTTGTTCTATTTTGCAACGAAATAATAGTTCCAACGAAATCCATATCATCTGGTGTGCGTCTCCAAGCAACATACAGCAGTTTCGTTAGTGAACGAATCTGCGGCTTTGAACGATTTAGAGAGTCAGTGATTAATAACCCATTCATAACTACAGCATTTTGCTTCGTTACTGAATGAATGAATGAATGACGCGATGCCTGGCTCATTAAGACAGCGACTTGCCGCCACCTATTGGCTGTTTTATTTTTAAATCTACAAGTATCACTTCGATTTGCCATCATTTATTGCTTTATTTATTATATTAATAATACACTTAATGAAATGTTAAGAATATGACATAAAACATGACATACAATTAATAAGGATAGAAAATATTTGCCTCTATAAATGTAAAAAAATGCACCTGTAAATCAATTTAAGGGTGCAAATATTGTCCTTTAATAGAAAAGGTGTAACTGCGGTCTAAGTGGAAGAGAGGGGGTACGCAGAAGAATGTTAAATGCCCCGGGGGTACGCCGCTGTAAAAAGTTTGAGAACCACTGTACTAACCTATACATCACCTTGTCTGCATAGCAACCCTTGTGTAAATGTTATGATGTCAAGTGTTCTTCTATGAATGTTATTTCATTATTCGGTGATTAATTATATTATCATCATAACTCTGAGGGCTGGAAGCATCTTCTAGTAAAGGCAGAGCCCTTGTGTGTGAGATCATACTTGGCAATAAAGCTCTTATTTTCTAATGACTTTCTGCACTGATGTTCAATCCCAGGCCACGGACTATTATAGCATCACCACAGCAAACATATAACCACAATCTGAAGAACGGGCCTCAAACCAGTGTTATTTTAGTGCCTTTTAGCTATTATTAATATTTGAATTCATTTTTATAATTTCAGTTTTCATATTATACATCAATGTAGCTTTTTTTTTTTTTTATTATGTCTAATGTTATTACAGCTTTAGTTTTAGTTATTTTAGTACATCAAGATAAACTAAATAAGAATGAGAAATTTAAAATAAAATAAGTTAAAATAAATTATTATTATTGTTATTATTCTTTTTTTAAAGGATTAAATGAGTCAGCAATAATTCAATTTTGGTATGATATTTGAATGTGGCATTAAACATGCTTACTATTTTAATTTAAATTTATTATTACTATTAAGCTTTTAATTTTTTTATTTCAGTTAACTTTTATTTCAAGTAAAAAAAAATGTTTATAGTTTTAGCTTTTATTAACTATAATAAACCTGTCTCAAACTCACATATGGCTTGTAATTAGACTAATTAACACAAAACTTTAAATATAACATTCCATGAGGTCAAACAAAGGTCATGACAATTAGCAACAGCACAGACATCAGGTACTAACTCAACTTAAAGGGACAGTTCACCCAAAAACTAAAAGACGACGTTATCAAAAAAAATGTTCGTTTTAAGCAAAAAAACGAACACAATTTTGACAAGACTTCATATCTTAAAGGGGTCATATGATGCTTTTTTAAAGATCATTATTTTGTGTATTTGGTGTAACAGAATATGTTGACATGCTTTAATGTTCAAAAAACACATT